>NC_089267.1:29012765-29320353 GCF_963930625.1 Muntiacus reevesi
CACAATATAAATTTTCCCATCTGTGAACATGGTATTTCTATTTATTTAGGTCTTCTTTAATTACTTTTATTGATTTTTTGTAGTACTTACTGTACAAGTCTTGAATCTTTCTTGTTAAATATATTCCTAAATATTTTACTCTTCCTGATGCTGTTGTAATTAGGATTTTTAAATTTCACCTTTAGATTATTCATTGCCAGTGTACAGAGATACAGTTGATTTTGTATATTAATTTGGTACCCTGAAATCCTTCCTGAATTTGTTTATAAAGAACTTTACTAGATTTGTTTATAAGCTCTAATGATTTACATGTGCATGTGTATCTGTTGCATGTTCCTCAGGATTCTATGTGAACAAGATTGAGTCATTTGCAAACAAGAGACTGTTTTACTTCTTCCATTCCTATCTGGGTATCTTTTATTTCTTCTGATAAACTAACTGCCTTGGCTAGGATCTCCAGAAGTAGTTAGAGAGGTTAGCTTTGATTTGCTTTTGCAATAAAGGTTTTTATTTTTTATTTCATCATTCGATATATATTGTCAATTCTGGTTATTTTGTAGATGTTCTCTTTCAGATTGAGATGTAGCCTTACCCTTAGTGAATTATTCTGAAAATGTGTTGGTTTTGCCAGATGCTTTTGCTGCATAAAGTTATCTTTTATTCTACTGATGTGCTGTATTACATTGATCTTCATATGTTGAAGGTATATTAATCTTCTATTCTACAACATTGCTAGACACACTTGTGAGTCCTAGTAACTTTTTTTTCAGATTTTCTATAAAAAGGTTTAGTCATTTGAGAATAAAGGAGGTTGTACTCAATCTCTTCCAATGTAGAAATCTTTTTTAAAAATTCATTTGACTTGCTTTATTGCATGGCTGTCAACACATGGCTTTGTGCTGACAGTGGCTACCCTTGCCTTATTCATGCTTTTAGGAAGAAAGCATTCAGTCTGTAATCATTAAGCATGATGTGAGTTTTAGGTATGGATGCTCATTACCAAGTTGAATGAGTTACTTTTGTCGATAGTTTGCACAGAGGATTTTTTTTTTTAATCAGGAATGAATACTGAATTTGTGTCAGATGATATGTACTGTATCCATGAAGATGATCATATAGCATTTACTTTTTTTAGTTTGTTAATATGGTGAATTATGTTGACTGAACTTTAAATGTTTATCCTAAAGTAAAATCCACTGAGTAATAATGTTGTTGCTGTTTAGTTGCTCACTCACGTCTGACTCTTTGCAACCGTATGGACAATAGCCCACCAGGCTCCTCTGTCCATGGGATTTTTCAGGCAAGAATAGTGGAGTGGGTTGTCATTTCCTTCTCTAGGGGACCTTCCCAACCAGGGGACATCTTCCCAAGTCACATATCCTGCTTGGCAAGCAGATTCTTTACCACTGAGCTACCCATTTGTATAAGTTGTATTTTATTTGCTAAATCTTTGTTGAAAAATTTTACACTTATACACGAGAGGTGCTGATCTATATAGTTCACTTTTCTTTAACATCTTTATTTGACTTTGGTATCAAGATAATGCTGACTCCATAGAATAAGCTATGAAGAAGTAGTCCTGCCTTTTTGATTTTCTGGAAGAACTTATATAAGAAGTTGGTATTATTTCTCCCTCAAATATTTATTTGAATTCACCAGTGAAGTCATATGGCCTGCAGGTTTTGTTACAGATAATGTTTTAACTATAAATTCAATTTGAAAAAAAGATCAATAAAGACATATTGAAGTTGTCTTGATTATTCTTTAGTGAGTTTCAGTTCATCTCATTCAATAAGTTTGTCCATTTAACCTAAGTTGTTGAATTTATTGGCTAAATTTGCTTTATTCCATTATTATATTTTTCATATATATAGAATGTCAATGGATGCCAGACTTTTGGTTCCTGATATTGAAAATTTGTGTCTTCTTTCTTTTTTCATAATCAATCTAACTATATATTAATCAATTTTACTGATCTTCTCAAAAAAGAGAGTTTTGGTGTCATTGATTCTTCTATATTTTTTCTACTTCCTATTTTATTGATTTCCTCATGGATATTTATCATTTCTATGCTCTTGCTTACTTCTGTAGCTTTCTTCTTTATTTCTGAAATTATGAAAAAAATGATAACACATTTACAGGAGACAGAAAATACAGAACAAAGTTACATATAGTTCCACTATATATTACAATTGTTTGTTTAAAGAATTTTAGTTGGTGCTTCAATACCAAACTCTCAGAAATTAATAGAATGAATGTACAGAGAAGTAGAAGAATACAGTAGACCTGAAAAGCATTATGAACCAATTCAACATAATTAAGATTTACACAATTTTCATACAATAGTAGGATACAAATTATATTTAAGTTCCCAGAGACTATAAACTAGGAGACACTAGAACATATCTAGAGACATAAGACCAGGTGCATGAATTTCATGATCTAAAGGTATTGAAATTATACTGAGTGGAATTATGTTAGAGATAAATACCAAAAGATATTTGAAAATAGCTCACATATTCTCAAGCTTTTGCATAATATATATGTAAATAGTATATATAATATATATATATATTATAAAGTAAGAATTTTTGCCTAGATAAAAAATTTGTAACATTTTGATTCCACTTGTTTGACTTAGTATGAATGGAATGCTAGATTTCTAATTTATATTAACTCAAAATTTTGATGGAGTTCCATGTATTTTGGCATCTAGTATTACTGCTACAAGTCTAGAAAGTTTCTTTTCTTAGTAATTTAATAAAAGATGAAGGAGGCCTGAAACTTCTAATCCAATTTTGAGGGTATTAAGAAATATGCTATGAAAAAAAAAGATTAGCAGTAACTAAAGTACAGAATTTGCTTTTGTCCAAATCTCACAAAATTTATGCTAGCATCCATTATTTGTTTTCATACCTTATGCTTCTGCTTATGTTGGATTCAATGAGCTCTCCTTTTCTTTGTTTAATTTTGGGTTTTATTTTTGAAGCTGACAAAACTGATTTGAGAACTTTCTTCCTTTGAACATATGATTTCATTCTCCCTCAGTTCACAGTATTTTTTAATTTCCCTTTTTCTATATTACTTGATCTATGGGTTATTTAGAAGTGTTGTATTTAGTTTCCATAAATGTGCAGATTTCTTCAAATAGTTTTTTTTATTTTTAATTTAATACTATTATTAGAAAACATACTTTAGCACTAATATCTTTTTAAAAGACTTGTTTATTATTTAGTGCATTTGTTAAAATCACTGGATTTGAGTAATTATATTGTAATTTGCTTTCATGATGTTTTTCTCTTATTTTTTAATGTTGAGCCATTATTTGTTCACGTAATCTTCCTCTACCTCTGCTGAACCTCTTCAGACTAACCTGTCCCACTGTTCACTGATGCAATGAGCAGTTTGAGTTTTAGTCGGTGAGTTTCATATTGAATAGTTTTTGCTGTTAGTATTCAAATTCAATCATCTTATTTTTCCATATACAATACTCCTTTAATTCCATCCACGGTATTTTCAGCTTAAATATTGAAATTTTCGTCTGCAGAGGTTTGGTTTAAATAATTTATAGGCTTTATTTTAAAGCAGTTTTAGGGTCACAGAAAAATTGAGAGGAAAGCATAGAGGCTTCATATACTTCACTCGCATATCCTACACTGACTCATTCACCATCAAATCCTATATCACTGTGGTACATCTATTATAATCGATGAACAAATTTTGACACACCATTATCAACCAAAGCCCATAGGTTACATTCCAGTTCCCTCTATGTTGCCCATTCTGTAGTTTTGGACAAAAGAAGAATGACATGTCACCATTGTAGAAATACACAGGCTAGTTTCACTGCCCTAAAAATACTTTGTGCTCAGCTCATTAATCCCTTTCTCCCCCTTCCTCAGTCATTGATCTTTTTACTGTCTTTATAGTTTTGCAGAGTTGGAATCAGTGTGTAGCCTTTGCTAGATTTTGTTTCTTTGACTTAGCAATATGCATTTAAGGTTCCTCCATGTCTTTTCATGACTTAATAACTCATTTGTTTTTAGCACTAAATGTTTTTCCATTTTCAACTGAATGTTTATTTCCTCACTTACTAAACAACATTTTGGTGACCTCTAAGTTTGGACTATTATGAATAGAGCTGCTATCTGTGTGCAACTTTTTGTTTGACATAAGATTTCAGCTTCTTTAGGTAAATTTCAAGGAGAAAAATTATTGGATCACACTGTAAAATTATGTTTAGTTTTATCAGAAACCCACCAAGCTCTCTTCCAAAATGGCTGTACCATTATGTATTCCCAACAATGAATTTCTGTTATTGTATAACCTTGTTAGGATTTGCTATTGTCAATGTTTTGAATTTTTGTCATTCCTACAGGGATGGAGTGATATTTTGTTTAACTTTAAATTACTTAATGACATATGATGTTGAATATATTTTCATATGATCACTTCCCAACATATATCATCTTGGTAAGCTATGTGTTCAAGCGCTTGGCCCATTTTTTAGTTGGGTTTTTCATTTTCTTGTTTTTTATCTTAATAGTTCATATGTTCTGGATAGCAGTCTTTTATCACTCCTTCATGGATCACTGGCCTGTTGTGGTGAAAGGGCTTGCATAAATTGATGAAACTATGAGCCATGCCATGTAGGGCCACCTAATATGGATGGGTCATAACAGAGAGTTCTGACAAAACATGATCCACTGAAGGAGGGAATGGCAAACCACCTCAGTATACTTGCCATGAGAACTCCATAAATTGTATAAAAGGACAAAAAGACACGACACTAAAAGATGAGTTCCCCGGGTCTGAAGGTGTCCAACATGCTACTGGGGAAGAGCAGAAAACTACTAGTAGCCCCAAAAAGAATGAAAGAGCTGTGCCAAAGCAGAAATGACATTCAATTGTGGATGTGTCTGGTGATGAAAGTAAAACCCATTGCTGCAAAGAGCAATGCTGCATAGGAACCTGGAATGTAAGTTCCATGAATCAAGGTAAACTGGATGTGATCAAGCAGGAAACTGTAAGAATAAACATCAACCTATTAAGAATCAGTGAAATAAAATGGACAGGGATGGGCGAATTTAATTCAGATGACCTCTATATCTGCTACTGTGGGCAAGAATCCCATAGAAGAAATGGAGTAACCCTCATAATCAACATAAGTCAGAAATGCAATACTTGAGGCAACATCAAAAATGACAGAATGATCTCAGTTCATTTCTAAGGCAAGCCATTCAACATCACAGTAATCCAAGTCCATGTCCCTACCACTGATGCCAAAGAACCTGAAGTTGATCAGTTCTATGAACACCTAGAAGACCTCGGAACACACACAAAAAAGATGTTCTATTTATCACTGGGGATTGACATGTAAAAGTAGGAAGCCTAGAGATAACTGGAGTAACAGGCCAAGTTTGGCCTTGGCGAACAAAATGAAGCAGGGCAAAGGCTAACTGAATTCTGCCAAGACAATATATTGATCATAGCAAATACCCTTTTTCAATAACACAAGAGATGACTTTGCACATGGACATCACCAAATGACCAATACCAAAATCAAACTGACTACATTCTTTGCAGCCAAATATGGAGATGTGTACAGTCAGCAAAAACAGGACTTGGAGCTGACTGTGGCTCAGATCATCAGCTTCTCGTAGCAAAATTCAGGCTTAAACTAAAGAAAGTGGGGAAAACCACTAGACCAGCCAGATATGACTTAAATCTAATTCCTCATGAATATTCAGTGGAGGTAACAAATAGATTCATGTGACTAGAACATGTAAACAATGTGCCTGAAGAACAATGGACAGAGATCCATAATACTGTAGAGGAGGCAGCTAACAAAATCATTCCAAAGCAAAAGAAAAGCAGTAAAGCAAAGTGGTTGTCTGAGGAGGCTTTACAAGTAGCTAAAGAAAGAAGAGATGTGAAAAGCATGGGAGAAAGGAAAAGGTATATCCAACTAAACACAGATTACCAAAGAATAGCTCAGAGAGACAAGAAGGCCTTCTTCAATAAACAGTGCATAAAACTAGAAGAAAACAACAGAAGGGAAAAGACTAGAGATCTCCTCAGGGAAATTGGAGATATCAAGGGAATTACGCCTAAAGATGGAGACAATAAAGGACATAAATGGTAAAGACCTAGTAGACACTGAAGAGATCAAGAAGAGATGGAAAGGATGCATGGAAAAGCCATATAAAAAAGATCTAGATGAACCAGATGACTATGACGGTGTGGTCAGCCAGCCAGAGCCAGACCTTCAGGAGAGAGAAGTCAACTACTGCTGCTAATAAAGCTAGTGGATGCGATGGGACTCCAGTAGAACTATTCAAATCCCTAAAGGATAAAGGCATCTACATGTTGCTTTCAATATATGAACACATCTGAAATACCCAGCAGGGACTGCATGACTGGCAAAGGTCTATCCTCATCCCAATTCCCAAGAAGGGTAGTACTAAAGAAAGTGCTAACCATCAGACAATTGTACTCATTTTCCATGCTAGTAAGGTCGTGCTTAAAATCTTGCATGCTAGGCTTCAGCATTATGCGGACTAAGAACTTCCAGATGTCGAAGCTGGATTTAGAAAGGAAGAGGAACCAGAGATCAAATTGTCAATATTGTTGGATCATAGAGAAAGCTAGGGATTTTCAGAAAAACACCTACCTCTGTTTCATCAACTCTGCCAAAGCCTTTGACTGTGTGGATCATGACAAACTGTGAAAATCTCTTAAAGAGGTGGGAATACCAAACTATTTTACCTGTCTCTTGAGAAACCTATATGCTGGTCAAAAGCAAAAAAGTTAGAACCCTGTATGGAACAACTGATCGATACAAGACTGAGAGAGAAGTACAACAGGGCTGTCTGCTGTCACCCTGTTTGTTTAATCCATGCACTGAGCACATCATGAGAAATGTCAGGGCTGGATGAGTTACAAACTGAAAACAGATCAGTGGGAAAAAACAGCACCACCTCAGATATGAGGATGATACCACTCTAAAGGCAGAAGGCAAAGAGTGACTAAAGAGCTTCTTATGAGGGTGAAGGAGGAGCATGAAAGAGCCAGTTTAAACTAAATATTACAAAAAAACCCACGAAGATTGTGGCATCTGGCCCCATTACTTCATGGAAAACAGAGAGGGAAAAGATGGAAGTAGTGACAGATTTCCTTTTCTTGAGCTCTAAAATCAAGGTGGATGGTGATTGCAGCCATGAAATGAGAAGATGTTTGCTTCTTGGCAGGAAAGTGATGTCAAACTTAGACAGTGTATTGAAAAGCAGAGACATTACTCTGCCGACAAAGGTCTGTATCGTCAAGGCTATGGTTAGACAGTAGGCGCTGAGAGAGGGCATCAGAGGGCAGACAGACTGAAATCACAATCACAGACAACTAGCCAATCTTATCACATGGACCACAGCCTTGTCTAACTCACTGAAACTAAGCCATGCCATGTGGGGCCACCCAAGATGGACAGGTCATGGTGGAGAGGTCTGACAGAATGTGGCCACTGGAGAAGGGAATGGCAAACCACTTCAGTATCCCTGCCTTGAGAACTCCATGAACAGTATGAAAAGGCAAAAATATAGGACATTGAAAGATGAACTACCCAGGTCAGTAGGTGCCCAATATGCTACTGGAGATTAGTGGAGAAATAACTCCAGAAAGAATAAAGGGATGGAGCCAAAGCAAAATCAACACGCATTTGTGGATGGGACTGGTGATAGAAGAAAGTTTTGATGCTATAAAGAGCAATATTGCATAGGAACCTGGAATGTTAGGTCCATGAATCAAGGCAAATTGGAAGTGGTCAAACAGAAAATTACAAGAGTGAACATCGAGATTTCAGGAATCAGCAAACTAAGATGGACTGGAATGGGTGAATTTAACTCAGATGACCATTATATCTACTACTGTGGGTAGGAATCCCTTAGAAGAAATGGAGTAGCCATCATAGTCAACAAAAGAGTCTGAAATGCAGTACTTAGATGCAATCTCAAAAATGACAGAATGATCTCTGTTCGGATCCAAGGCAAACCATTCAATATCATGGTAATCCAAGTCTATGCCCCAACCGGTAACGGTGAAGAAGCTGAAGTTAAACAGTTCCATGAAGACCTACAAGACCTTCTAGAACTAACACCCCAAAAAGATGTTATTTTCATTTAGGGGGCTGGAATGCAAAAGTAGGAAGTCAAGAAACACCTGCAGTAATAGGCAAATTTGGCCTTGGAATACAGAATGAAGCAGGGCAAAGGATAACAGATTTGGCCAAGAGAATGCACTGGTCATAGCAAACACCCTTTTCCAACAAAACAAGGAAGGTTCTACACATGGACATCACCAGATGGTTGACACCGAAATCAAACTGATTATATTCTTTGCAGCCAAAGATGGAGAAGCTCTATACAGTCAGCAAAAACAAGACTGGGAGCTGACTGTGGCTCAGATCATGAACTCCTTATTGCCAAATTCAGACTGAAATTGAAGAAAGTGCAGAAAACCACTAGATTATTCAGGTATGACCTAAATCAAACCCCTTATGACTATACAGTGTAAGTGAGAAATAGACTTAAGGGACTAGATATGATAGACAGAGTGCCTGATGAACTATGGACAGAAGTTCATGACATTGTACAGAAGACAGGAATCAAGACCATCCCCAAGAAATAGAAATCCAAAAAAGAAAAAAAAAAAAAGGCTGCCTGAGGGGGCCTTAAAAATAACTGTGAAAAGAAGGGAAGTGAAAAGCAAAGGAGAAAAGGAAAGATATATCCATTTGAATGCAGAGTTCCAAAGAATAGCCAGAAGAGATAAGAAAGGCTTCCTCAGTGATCAATGCAAAGAAATAGAGGAAAACAACAGAATGGGAAAGACTAGAGTTCTCTTCAAGAAAATTAGAGATACCAAGGGAACATTTCATGCAAAGATGGGCTCAATAAAGGACCTAACAGAAGCAGAAGATATTAAGAAGACGTGGCAAGAATACAAAGAACTGTACAATAAAGATCTTCAAGACCCAGGTAATCACAATAGTGTGATCACTCATCTAGAGCCAGACATCCTGGAATATGAAGTCAAAAGGGCCTTAGGAAGTATCACTATGAACAAAGCTAGTGGAGGTGATGAAATTCCAGCTGAGCTATTTCAAATAGAGCACTGAAGACTTGATACCTTTGAACTATAGTGCTAGAGAAGACTCCTGAAAATCCCTTGGACAGCAAGAATATCAAATCAGTCAATCTCAATGGAAATCAACCCTGACTACTCATTAGAAGGACTGATCCTGAAGCTGAAACTCCTTTATTTTGGTCATCTGATACAAACAGCTCTTTCATTGGAAAAGTTCCTGATGCTGGGAAAGATTGAGGGCAGAAAGAAGAGAGGGCATCAGAGGATGAGATGGCTTGATTTCATCATCAATGCAATGGACATGAATTTGGGCAAACTTTGTGAGATGGTGAGGGACAGACAGGCCTGGCATGCTACAGCCCATGGGGTTGCAAAGAGTCAGACATGACTGGCCCCTGAACAACATTTTTCACATGTGTCTTTTGCAAATATTTTCTCCAGTTCTGTGGCTTATTCTAATTCTTTTGGCAATGTCTTTCACAGAGCCAATGCTTTTACTTTCAATTAAATTTCAATTTTCATTTTTTTCTTTCATAGATTGAGTCTTTGGTACTGTATCTAAAAACATTACCATCAAACCCAAGTACTCTAGATTTTTTTCCTATGTTATCTTCTTCTAGGAGTTTTATAGTTTTTGCATTTTACATGTAGGCCTGAGATGGTAACAGGTAGGAAGGACAAAGGTCCACAAGCAACAAGAAGAAATAAGCTGCAAGTGGCAGAAATATTTTTCCTTACACAAAATTAAAAGAAGCTTCTTTTAATTCTGTCTTAATGACACCTGATTATACCTGAACTCTTCTCAAACCTTGAGCTAACCAATGATTTATCTTAAGGAAATTGTTCTCTTAAGCTATGTTAATGAAACTGTATATTTGCTTTGGAATCTCCCTTTCTTTAAAATGGTTCCACCTAAGACTAACTTGTTTTCTTTTCTAAAACCTTGGACTGATAATGGCTCAACAAACCAGTATTCATGTCAATTGTTTCATGGCCAGGGATGGCACACCTTGTGCCATTTTATCTCCAAAAGGCATATTGTGGAAGAGGGGCCTGGTGAAACTCCCTCGGCCTTGAGGTGTTTGTCTTACCTGACTAGAAACTTGCTAACAGACATAAATCACCTAAAACACCTTGCTAAAAACTAGCAAGTGGGCAGGCATTCTTTCTGCCCCCTTATGTCTATGACAGAAGCTTTCTCAATCTCTTTTATAGTTTAATAAAATTCTGTTGCACAAAAAGCTCTGAGTGATCAAGCCTGGTCTCTGGGCCCAGATCAAAATCCTCTCCTCAGGACGTCACAAATCCTGGCATAGCAAACATCCCACAGCAGCAACCTTTCAGGCCTATGACCCATTTTCAGTTAATTTTTGTAAAATAAGTAAGGTCTGTGTTTAGATTCATTGTTTTGCATCTGGAATTTTTCAAGTTCAATCCTTTTTATCATTAATGTTTCACTTAATGCATTTAATTTTTCTTCTAGTTTAACATAAAAAATTATAAAATGTATTAATGTACATGCTTGCTGATCCTTACATATGTGTCTATTCTATGTATGTTCTGATTAATGGATTATGGGATGTATTCCCCTGCATCATTTCTCATCTGACTTTTTATTGGATGATATACACTTGAATTTTACCATATCCAAATATCTCCACTAGAAACAACACAGTTTCAGGATTATGAACTGAAAATTACTCTTAAAGAGTTTCTATTTATACAAACACAGGAAAAAAAAATCCTTGAGAACTCAAAATACAACCCTCTGTCTTTCAAAGATATTAAACACTGTAGTGCTATTTTATTTTATTTTATTTTTTTTTAAATTTTATTTTATTAGTTGGAGGCCAATTACTTCACAACATTTCAGTGGGTTTTGTCATACATTGACACGAATCAGCCATTGAGTTACACGTAGTGCTATTTTAGTAATAGAAGATATCTAGTTACTGTTCTGTTGTTTATGCCAGGAGTGTCCCTTGAGAAATCATTTGAAAATAGTATAGACACGAACCTGCTGGATATGTGTTCCTAGATAATAGCTATACCCGTTTTTAAGATGAAAAGTAATGTTTAATTCAGAATGATGAAAGGTAGAAAAAAATGACATAAAGCAAAACAACTAAAAAGTGAACTTAATAGAAAAGAAAGACAGACTTAGACTAAATATTAAAAATGAGTGTAGATGGTAAGTGTTGAATAGTGTAAGATCAAGTTTTTATATATATATATACAATTATAAAAAGGAATATAATTAAAAATTGATAATTAGAACCAATTTCCAAATGAGAGCACGTTTCAATTCCAGAAAGGCAATCTCATAGATTTTAGGAGTCACTGCACTAAGTTAAGGAAGTTGAGTGGCTAGAGAGTAAGATACTTCTACTATTTAAAGCAAGCAATAGGGTATTTCTGATGTCAGTATCAAATGCCCCTCAGAGACAATTTTAAGTTAATCAGAAAGGAAACATGGGGCTGCATGCAACTCTGCTAGGAAGAGAAACTAGCCTCACACAAAGTAGGCACCGCCTTCTGACACTGTATCAGCTCTGGGAGAACATTCATTGTTTAGAAGGAATCTTTCATATTACTATCCTCTGGTCTTTTTTAGAGCCACATACAAGCTAAATGTGAAATGGAAAACTTGTCTTTAACATCATCCCTATTCTTTTTTGAATAATCTTTCCTGTTTATGCTCTATCACATGCTTCATTAAAAAAATGATATTGATCCTATTGATAACTATGTATCTCATTCCATAATTCTGTTATTTTAAATAAACAATCTGAAATTTCCAAAAAAAGACTCTCAAGCCATTGAAAAGAAAATGTTCTATTCTGGAAAATTCTTCAGACTTTCATATTTAGCAAAAAAACTCAGATATTATCAGTTCTCAATAGTAACTCTATGTGAGTACTATTAATTTCTGAAAACACAGCTTTGAAAAATAGGAAAATAACAATACATCTCTGTAGCTACCATATTATAAGATATACTCTCATTTTCTGCAATAAACATCAGTGTAAAAACAGAACATTGAAGCTATTCACTGTGCATCAGTTTAAATATGATTGAAAAACTTGAAGTATCATTAATACAAATGAATATGAAAAACACTGAAAAAATCACAACCATTGCAGTTTATTTGTTACAAAGTACTCTCAGTGTGACATTAGGACCTCAGGTGAACTAACATAATTGATCACAGCATTTATACATACTTATGTAGTGGTGTTTACATGACTGTTTATGCAGCTCAATAGCATGGCATTAAAATTTTGAACAGGCTTTCTCATGGAATATATGTAAATTCTACAGCTTCTGGGTGCTACGTTCTTTTTATAGCATTCCTATATTGACTATATTTCATTTTAAAGTGATTAGCTAACTCAAAGATTCTCCTGAATCAATTAATCTTTCTATTTCATATCTTTTCAAGTATTGTTAATTCTCATTAATCTTATCACTTCCCCTTTAATCTGGAGAATTGCATTATCACTTTTACTAGAGTATTTTGTTTCTTGGGCTCCAAAACCCCATACCAATACATCGATTATGCTTCATACACTACATTGTGGTCACTTGTTCATATATCTGTTTCTCCTACTAGAGTAGGAGCTTTTTGAGACCAGGGACCATTATCCTTTCTAATATATGCATTCTGGAATATTTCTTTTGATCCACACAACTTCTCTATTTTTAGGTAATGTCATTAAATACTTTGAATATAATATATATACTAGATGTGACTAAGTATGTGTTTGTGTGTGTTTTCTGTGCATAGGTGAGAGTATAATAATAGATCTCAAAAATCTCCCCAAACCTCATACAACTCAATAAGAACAACAACAAAATGGACAGAGACCTACATAGACATTTCCCCAAAGCAGACATACAAGATCACCAACAAACATAGGAAAAGATGCTCTGCATCACTAATTATCAGAGATATGCAAATCAGAATACAAGGAGGTATCAATTCACACCAGAATGGCGACCATCAAAAAGTCTATAATAATAAATGCTGGAGAGGGTGTGAAGAAAAAGAATCCCTTCTATATTATTGTATGGAATGTATGTTGGTATAGCCACTATGGAGAACAGCATGGAGTTTCCACAAAAAACTAAAAACTGAGTTATCATATAATACAGAAATCCCACTGTTGGGCATATATCCAGAGAAAACTCTGGAAAGAAACTTGCCTCAATGTTCACAGTAGCACTATTACAATAGTCAAAACATGGAAGGAACTTAATTGTCCATCTTCAGATGAATGGATAAAGAAGATGTGATATATGTATATATGTGTGTGTGTATGTATGTACATATGTACATGTATATATACACACACATATAATGGAATATCATTCAGCCACAAAAAAGAAAATATTGTCATTTGTAGCAACATTGAAGGATGGACTCAGAAGTGATCATACTGAGTAAGGTAAGTTAGACAATGAAGGACAAATGTAGCATGATACCATTTTTATATGGAATCAAAAAAAACTAATACAAATGAACTTACTTACAAAATAGAAACGGATTCACATACATAGAAAACAAACTTGTGGTTACCAAATGGAAAGAAGAAGTGGAGGAATAAATTAGGAGTTTGGGATTGGCCCATACAAACTATTATGTATGAAACAGGTAAACAACAAGGTCCTACTATATAACATAGGGCACTATGTATTCAATATCTTGTAATTAAATATAGTAGAAAAGAAAAAAAACAAAAAAAACAAAAAACCTATCCCCAAAGTACTTAAAGTAAAATACCAGTTTAACTGACCCACACAATATCACTATTTAAAGTGAATAAAAATGCAATTATATAGAATTTTTTTATTAACACAGGACAAAAAATAAGCAAGTAATCATGACCTTATAATTATTAAGGAAAATTTACCCTGTATTGTAAAACTGATCACAGTAAGAGAGATATCAAAGTTCATTTCAAAACTTGAGAAATGCATACCATATATCTGAGGGAATCTGAGTAGGTAAGTTTTGTGTCCAATAAAATAATATTTATAGGTGCATTATACAGAACAGCCTCAAGTTAGAAACAATCCATATGATCACTATCAGTATGATGGGAAAAAATTGGTATTTAAATAATGAAATGAGTTAAATTACTGTTACATATAATGGCATGAGTCAATTAAAAAATAATGTTGAATAAAAGATGCCATTATTTCCTTGCCCTTTAGGTCACCACAGAACATTGAGTACAGTTCCCTGTGCTATACGGTAGGTTCATATTAGTTATCTATTTTATACATAGCAGTGTATATATGTCAGTCCTAACCTCCCAATTCATCCCCGCTTCCCCTCCTGCCCCTTGGAGTCCATACACTTGTTCTCCATGTCTGTGTTCTTATTTCTGCTTTGTGAATAGGTACATCTGTACCATTTTTCTATACTTTACATATATGCATTGAAATAAAGTATTTTTTTTTCTGACTTATTTCACTCCGTATGACAATGTCTAGGTCCACCCGTGTCTCTGCAAATGACACAATTTCATTCCTTTTTATGGTTGAGCAATTTTCCACTGTACACATGTGCCACATTTTCTTTATCCATCCCTCTGTTGTTGGACATTTAGCTGCTTCCATTCCCAGGTGCACATAGAGTTGATTCACTTCGCTGTACAGCAGACTAACATAACTTTGTAAAGCAACTCTACTCCAATAGATAAATTTTAAGAAAAGATGCTATGGACACAAAATTGTCTAAATGCTTTCATTTACATTTGTGAAAGCTAATTATCTAACTTAGATGGGGTTTTGGGGGGACACTAGATAAGTTTCTTTGTGAATGTTGTTCCACTGTATTGCAGAGTTGAAATTTTCTGACATAGGAGGTAGAAAACAGCCAAAGACAAGTGTCACTTACTTGAAAACTTTACTTAGTAGTGTCCAAAGTATTCCCATAAATGCAGTCAATCTTAAAGCAAGATAGCATTCTTATATACTGTTTTGACTTTTACTATTTTGACAATATTTTTATTAAAAAAACATCATTTGAAGTAAAATATTTTTTCTAAAAGTAACTTCTACTCTACGTGTTTGTTTTAAAATCTAAATACAAGCATCTGATAATTAATTCAATATATTTTTGGTATGTAGATTCTCCAGATCCATGTTATTTCCACAAATGAAATAATAAAATATTTTATATTACCAATGGCAAACATTTATTTTATTGCATAACATTTTAGGAATTTGTTTATACATTAATTTTATAGTTAATTAGGAATATGAGGTGTATATAACATGTGAAGATAGGCAATATCCTGTCATATTTTACATTTCCATAATAAGATAACATTAATGATAAATAACTGCCTGTTATGTCAGGGATACAAAAAAAGTTATCAATTTACTTCTCTGAACATATATAATATGACACAAAATGGTCTCATTGATCTTGCTTTAGTGATAATGTTTCTGAAACAGGTTTAGGAGAGTTTAAAACTATGCATATTTTATAATAGCAATGCCTAATGAAAAAGTATTTCTTATTAGGTATACTCTTTGTTCATAGAGTTGTGCTGGTTGGTGATTCCACTATGGCTATTTACTGAAGATGTTTTCTGAGTACTTTAATAAGTTTTCTTATGACATAAAAATCATAATAAAAGTACAGGTAGCCATAAGAGCGTATGGCAAGATATTTTTGCCAGGCAGTTTGAACCATTTCTAAATGCCATTATGTGGTTAAGCAGTAAGACACAACAGGTTATATTACATTGTGAAGTTCTCTAATAGGTGTTGAAATTGCCTCTCAACATCACACCCAGGAGTGTCTCTGAGATTTTGCATAACAATTTCCAGGGTTATAAAAAAAAAAAGAAAGAATAAATGAAGTCATTAAAAAACACTTTTCTTAGGTAAATTTAAAAGCTTTCAATCACCCAGTGTGTAGACATAAAGTCTAATGCCTTTTCCTGGAAAAATATTTCACATAGATTTTTTTAGCTTCCTTAACTGGTATTTCAAATTTTGTTAAATTTGACATTTAAATTTCATTTCTATCTTGAAAAATAATGGAAGCAATTATCTTCAACTCAATTTCCAAGGTGACAGTTTATCAATCACAGTGATAAGTGCTTGCTTGGGCTTCTTTATAACATATTTGATGCCCTGACTTTTCCTTATTTCCCACCCCTCAGTGTTTCTCCAGAGCTTTGTGGAATCTTCTGTCTTAGAAGAGAGTAAGAATGCTCTCTCTAGGGAGTGATTGTGGAGGTTTAGGAAACAGAGGAGTATTCTCAGAGTAAGAGAACTCAAGGGTATGTAAAATTGAGGACAATAGCCTCATCGTTTAATTATATATAAGAGCACCAGAATCAAATATTTGAATTTACCCTTTGGTTACACAAAGTTACTCGTAAGGTTATTGCTTATTTATGAAATGGCAAGAAGTTATGTTCACATTCACAAAGCTTTTCCTAAATCACTTAGAAGTTAGAGCAATTAAAAGTTTTGGCTTTTCGATTTAGACAAATTTTAAGTTTCCTGTTCTAACAGTTGTCCCTTGGTATTCTTAGAGGATTGATTCCAAAAGACCTCACAGACACTAATACCCACAGACACTCAAGGATGAAACAAAGAGATGATTCTGTGCAGTGGATTGTTCCCAGTCTGACATGTTAAATGAAGAGCAACTAAAACTCCAAAAGAGAAGATCAGGAATTTAATGATATCCATTCAGTTCAGATCAGTTCCATCGCTCAGTTGTGTCTGACTCTTTATGACCCCATGGATTGCAGCACGCCAGGCCTCCCTGTCCATCACCAACTCCTGGAGTTTACTCAAACTCATGTCCAATTAGAGATGCCATCCAACCATCTCATTCTCTGTTATCCACTTCTCATCCACCTTCAATCTTTCCCAGAACCAGGGTCGTTTCCAATGAGTCAGTTCTTTGCATCAAGTGGCCAAAGTACTGGAGTTTCAGCTTCAGCATCAGTCCTTCCAATGAATATTCAGAAATGATTTCCTTTCAGATGGGCTGGTAGGATCTCCTTGCAGTCCAAGGGACTCTCAAGAGTCTTCTCCAACACCACAGTTCAAAAGCATCAACTCTTCGGCACTCAGCTTTCTTTATAGTCCAAATCTCACAACCATACATGACCACTGGAAAAACCACAGCCTTGACAAGATGGACCTTTGTTGGCAAAGTAATGTCTCTGCTTTTTAATATGCTATCTAGGATGGTTATAACTTTTCTTCCAAGGAGCAAATATCTTTTAATTTCATGGCTGTAGTCATCATCTGCAGTGATTTTGGAGTCCCCCAAAATAGTCTCTGTTTCCACTGTTCCCCCATCTATTTACCATGAAGTGATGGGACCAGATGCCATGATCTTAGTTTTCTGAATGTTGAGCTTTAAGCCATCTTTTTCACAATCCTCTTTCCCTTAAAGAGGCTTTTTAGTTGTTCTTCACTTTTTGCCATAAGGGTGGTGTCATCTGCACATCTGAGGTTACTGATATTTCTCCTGGCAATCTTGATTCCAGGCTGTGCTTCCTTCAGCCCAGCGTTTCTCATGATTGCCTCTGCATATAAGTTAAATAAGCAGGGTGACAATATTCAACCTTGACGTACTCCTTTTCCTATTTGGAACCAGTCTGTAGTTCCATGTCCAGTTGTAAATGTTGCTTCCTGACCTGCACACAGGTTTCTCAAGAGGCAGATCAGGTGATCTGGTATTCCCATCTCTTTCAGAATTTTCCACAGTGTATTGTGAGCCACACAGTCAAAGACTTTGGCATAGTCAATAAAGGAGAAATAGATGCTTTCCTGGAACTCTCTTGCTTTTTTGATGATTAATCAGATGTTGACAGTTTGATCTCTGGTTTGTCTGCCTTTCCTAAAACCAGCTTGAACACCTGAAATTTCACAGCTAATGTATTGCTGAAGCCTGCGAAAGGAGGTAGGACAAAATATAAAGGATAAAAAGAGACACAAAAGAGTTAGGGATGGAGACCTATCCCAGGAGGGAGTCGTAAAAGAGGAGAAGTTTCCAAACACCAGGAAAACCTCTCACCAGCGGGTCTGTGGGGAGTTTTGGAATCTCAGAAGGCAACATAACTGGGAGGAAAAATAAATAAATAAATAAATAAATAAAACCCACAGAGTACATGCCTAACAGCAATTCCTAGCGGAGAAGTAGCCCCAGATGCTCCCTTCCACCACCAACAAGCAGGGACTGACCAGGGAGGCGTGGGTGCATTGCTTAGGGTAAAGACTAGGCCTGAATGCCCTGAGGGCAATCTGAAGGAGCTAAAGTGATATAGCAATCCAGTCTGTGGGATATCCAGAGGAGAGAAAAAAAAAGAGAGAGGGAGAGAACTTTCCCGTGAAAAGACCTGACCTAGGGCACTGTTGGGCCTGCTCACAGAGCAAAGGACTGAGCAAAGACGAGAGGAGAGCTCGTCAGTCATGGACTGACCCATCCCCTGCCGGAGGCAGAGAGGCAGGTGGGCAACAGCCAGAGCTGGAAAGGGGCATTCTCGGCCTCAGAGATGACATCCTCTATCAAACTGCAAGCAGGCTTCCAGTTGCTAACCAAGTCTTCCTGGGATCCTGGATGGTTCACATCTGCTGGGAGGCTCGCAGGCAGAGATCAGCTCCCCAGAAGAGACACACAGCGCACCTGAGATGGCGCTCCTGCAGCGCACCCAGGAAATCGAGTGGCTGGGACAGACGCACCGCTCCTGGGGAGTGTGCGCTCACCAAACACCTGTCGCTTGAGCTGCTCAGACCTGGGAAGGGCTCAAAACGTGGGCCCAACTGAATCTGTGCCTTTGTGGAGTACCTGAGAACCTGAACCTGAGCGGCTTAGACCTGGGAAGTGCATGCAAGCCAGGGCCTACTTTAGACAGTTCCCCTGCAGAGCAACTTGGAGCCTGAGCAGTGTGGACTGGGAAAGCACACGCCGTGAGCAGGGCAAACCCAGTGTGGCTGAGACACTGTAAGCACTCCCCATACACGCCAGTGATTTTTGTCTACAGTGTTCCTTCCTCCTCACAGCACGACTGAACAAGTGAGCCTAAATAAGTGACCACTTTTGCACCCTTGTTTCAGGGCGGAAATTAGACACTGAAGAGACTTGCAAACAGAAGAAGCCGAAATAAACAGAGTGATTCCAAGTGAACCACTTTGGAAGTGACAGGTGCAACAGATTAAAACCCTGTAGTTAGCACCGACTATATTGGAAGGGTCCTATAGATCTTGAGAAGTATAAGCTGGAACAGGGAACTATCTGAAACTGAACTGACCCCACACTGCCCACAACAGCTGCAGAGAAGTTCTTAGATATATTTTTACTATTATAATTTTTAAATTTTTCTTTATTTATTTTATTTTTAAGTCCTCTATTACTCTGTTAATTTTCACTTATATAACCAACTATTCCTTGGGGGAAAAAAAAGACTATTTTTAAAGCAAACTTCATTATATTTTTTTAATTTTTGTGATTTTGTTTTGTTTTTACATACTGTATTTTTGAGAATCTAACCTCTACTCTAGATTTTTAATCTTTGCTTTTTGGTATTTGTTATAAATTTTCTACCTTTAAGAATCCAATCTTCAGTACCCATGTTTACTTAGGAGTATGATTAATGGCTTAATTGCCCTATCCCCCTTTTGACTCTCCTTTTTCTCCCCTAGGTCACCTCTATCTCCTCCCTCCCCCTTCTCTTCTCTACCCAACTCTGTGAATCTCTTTGGGTATTTCAGGCTGTGGAGAACACTTAGGGAACTCATTACTGGCTAGATCTGTCTCTCTCCTTTTGAAGCCCCCTCTTCTCCTCCTGGTCACCTCTATTTCCCTCCTCCCTCTTCTCTTCTCCATGTAATCAGCGAAGCTTTCTGGCTGTCCCTCATTGTGGAGGATCTTTTCTCCATTAACCTAGATGTTTTATCATCAGTGCTGTATGGATGGAGAAGTCTTGAGGCTACTATAAGAATAAGAATGAACCAGAGGCAGGAGGCTTAAGTCCAAAACCTGAGAGAACTCCTGACTCCAAGGAACATTAATAGATAAGAGCTCATCCAAAAGCCTCTGTAGCTACACTGAAACCAAGCTCCACCCAAGAACCAACAAGTTCCAAAGCAAGACAAACCATGCAAATTCTCCAGCTATGCAGGAACATAGCCCTAAGCTCTAATATAAGGGCTGCTCAAAGTTAAGCCAAACCCATAGACATCTCAAAACTCACAACTGGACACTTCATGGCACTCCAGAGAAAAGAAATCCAGCTCCACCCACCAGAACACTGATGCAAGCTTCCCTAACCAGGAAACCTTAACAAGCCACTCGTCCAATCATACCCACAGGGAGGAACCTCCACAATAAAGAGGAACCACAAACTGCCAGAATACAGAAAGGCCACCCCAAGCACAGCAATCTAAACAAGATGAAAAGGCAGAGAAATACTCATCAGGTAAAAGAACATGATAAATGCCTACCAAACCAAAGAAAAGAGGAGGAGACAGGGAGTCTACCTGAAAAAGAATTCTAAATAATGATAGTAAAAATAATCCAAAATCTTGAAAACAAAATGGAGTTACAGATAAATAGCCTGGAGACAAGGATTGAGAAGATGCAAGAAATGTTTAACAAGGACCTAGGAGAAATAAAAAAGAGGCAATAAATAAAGAATAATGCAATAACTGAGATCAGAAACACTCTGGAGGGAACCAACAGTAGAAAAACTGAGGCAGAAGATAGGATAGTGATGTAGAATACAGAATGGTGGAAATAAATGAAGTAGCGAGGAAAAAAGAAAAAAGAATCAAAAGAAATGAGGACAACCTCAGGGACCTCTGGGACAATGTCAAACGTCCCAACATGCAAATCATAGGGGTCCCAGAAGAAGACAAAAAGAAAGACCATGAGAAAATATTTGAGGAAATAAGAGTTGAAAACTTCCCTAAAATGGGGAAGGAAATAGTCACCCAAGTCCAAGAAACCCAGAGAGTCTCAAATAGGATAAATCCAAGGCAAAACACCTCAAGGCAAATATTTATCAAATTTAAAAAAATCAAACACAAAGAACAAATGTTAAAAGCAGCAAGAGAGAAACAACAAATAATACACAAAGGATTCCCATAAGGATAACAGCTGATCTTTCAATAGAAATTCTTCAGGCCAGGAGGGAATGGCAGGACATAATGAAAGTAATGAAAGAGAAAAACTTAACCCAGATTACTGTACCCAGCAAGGATCTCATTCAAATATGAAGGAGAAATCAAAAGCTTTACAGACAAGCAAAAGCTGAGCGAATTCAGCATCACCAAACCAGATCTCCAACAAATGCTAAAGGATCTTCTCTAGATAGGAAACACAGAAAAGGTTTATAAACTCGAACCCAAAGGAGCAAAATAAATGACAATGGGATCATACTTATCAATAATTATCTTTAATGTCCTTAAATGTAAATGGGTTGAATATCCCAGCCAAAAGACAAAGACTGGCTGATGGATACAAAAACAAGACCCCTATATATGCTGTCTACAAGAGACCCACCTCAAAACAAGGGACACATACAGACTAAAAGTGAAGGGCTGAAAAAAGATATTTCATGCAAATAGAGACCAAAAGAAAGCATGAGTAGCAATACTCATATCAGACAAAATAGACTTTGAAATAAAGGCTGTGAAAAGAGACAAGGACACTGCATAATGATCAAAGGATCAATCCAAGAAGAAGCTATAACAATTATAAATATATATATGCACCCAACATAGGAGCACCACAATAAGTAGGGCAAATTATAACAAGTATGAAAGGGGAAATTAACAATAACACAATAATAATGGGAGACTTTAATACCCCAATCACACCTAAGGATAGATCAACTAAACAGAAAATTATCAAGGAAACACAAACTTTAAATGATACAATGGATCAGTTAGACCTAATGGATATTTATAAGATATTTCACCCCAAAAGAATGAATTTCACCTTTTTCTCAAGTGCACACAGAACCTTCTCCAGGAGAGACCACAAACTGGGCCATAAATCTAGCCTTGGTAAATTTAAAAAAAAAAATTGAAATCATTCCAAGCATCTTGTCTGATCACAATGCAGTAAGATTAGACATAAACTACAGGAAAAAATCTATTAAAATTTTCAACATATGGAGGCTAAACAGCATGCTCTGAATAACCAACAAATCACAGAAGAAATAAAAATATGCATAGAAACGAATGAAAATAAAAACACAACAACCCCAAACCTATGGGACACTGTAAAACAGTGCTAAGTAGAAGGGTCAGAGCAATACAGGCTTACCTGAAGAAGCAGAAAAAAGTCAAATAAATAACCAAACTCTACAACTAAAGCAACTAGAAAAGGAACAAATGAAGAACACCAGGGTTAGTAGAAGGAAAGAAATCATAAAAATTATGGCAGAAATAAATGAAAACGAAACAAAAGGGACCTTAGCAAAAATCAAGAAAGCTAAAATCTGGTTCATTGAGAAGATAAATAAAATAGACAAATCATTAGCCAGACCCATTAAGAAGCAAAGGGAAAAGAATGAAATCAATAAAGTTAGATATAAAAATGGACAAATCACAACAGACAATGCAGAAATACAAAGGATCGTAAGAGACTACCATCAGCAACTATATATGTCAATAAAACTGACAACTTGGAAGAAATGGACAAATCCCTAGAAAAGTATAACTTTCTAAAACTGAACCAGGAAGAAATAGAAAATTTTAACAGACCCTTCACAAGCACAGAAGTCGAAACTGTAACCAGAAATCTTCCAGGAAACAAAAGCCCAGGACCAGATGGCTTCACAGCTGAATTCTACCAAAAATATAGAGAAGAGTTAACACGTACTCTACTCAAACTCTTCCAGAAAATTGCAGAGGAAGGAAAATTTCCAAACACATTCTATGAGGCCACCATCACCCTAATACCAAAACCTGACAAAGATGCCACAAAAAAAGAAAACTACAGGCCAATATCACTGATGAACATAGATGCAAAAATCTTTAACAAAATTCTAGCAAACAGAATCCAACAACACATTAAAAAGATCATATATCATGACCAAGTGGGCTTTATCCCAGGGATGCAAGGATTCTTTAATATCCACAAATCAATAAATGTAATACACCACATTAACAAATTGAAAGATAAAAACCATATGATTATCTCAATAGATGCAGAGAAAGCCTTTGACAAAATTCAACATCCATTTATGATAAAATAAAAAAAAAAAAAAACCCTCCAGAAAGCAGGAATAGAAGGAACGCATCTCGACATAACAAAAGCTATATATGACAAATGCACAGCAAACATAATCCTCAATGGAAAAAAATTGAAAGCATTCCCCTAAAGTCAGGAACAAGACAAGGGTGCCCGTTCTCACCACTACTTTTCAACATAGTTTTGGAAGTTTTATCCACAGCAGTCAGAGAAGAAAAAGAAATAAAAGGAATCCAGATTGGAAAAGAAGAAGTAATACTTCACGGTTTGCAAATGACATGATCCTCTACACAGAAAACCCTACAGACTCCACCAGAAAATTACTAGAGCTAATCAATAAATCTAGTAAAGTTGCAGGATATAAAATTAACACACAGAAATCCCTTGAATTCCTATACACTAACAATGACAAAACAGAGAGAGTAATTCAGGAAACAATTCCATTCACCATCGCAACGAAAAGAATAAAATACTTAGGAATAAATCTATTTAAAGAAACAAAAGATCTATATATAGGAAACTATAAAACACTGATTAAAGAAATCAAAATGACACAAATAGATGGAGAAATATACCATGTCCATGGATCAGAAGAATCAATATAGTGAAAATGAGTATACTATCCAAAGCAATCTATACATTCAATGCAATCCCTATCAGGCTACCAATGGTATTTTTCACAGAACTAGAACAAATAATTTCACAATTTGTATGGAAATACAGAAAACCTCAAATAGCCAAAACAATCTTAAGAAAGAAGAATAGAATTGGAGGAATCAACCTGCCTGACTTCAGACTATACTACAAAGCCACAGTCATCAAGACAGTATGGTACTGGCACAAAGACAGAAATATAGGTCAATGGAACAAAATAGAAAGCCTAGAGATAAAGCCACACACTTATGGACACTTTATCTTTGACAAAAGAGGCAAGAATATACAATGGGGAAAGGACAATCTCTTTAACAAGTGGTGTTAGGAAAACTGGTCAACCACTTATAAAAGAATGAAACTAGAATACTTTCTAACACCATACACAAAAATAAACTCAAAATGGATTAAAGATCTAAATGTAAGACCAGAACCTATAAAACTCCTCGAGGAACACATAGGTAAAACACTCTCTGACATAAATCACAGCAGGATCCTCTATGACCCACCTCCCAGAATATTGGAAATAAAAGCAAAAATAAACAAATGGGTCCTAATTAAACTTAACGGCTTTTGCACAACAAAGGAAGCTCTAAGCAAGGTGAAAAGACAGCCTTCAGAATGGGAGAAAATAATAGCAAATGAAGCAATGGACAAAGAATTAATCTCAAAAAATATACAAGTAACTCCAATAGCCTAATTCCAGAAAAATAAGTGACCCAATCAAAAAATAAGCCAAAGAACTAAACAGACATTTCTCCAAAGAAGACAAACAAATGGCTAACAAACACATGAAAAGATGTTCAACATCACTCATTATCAGAGAAATGCAAATCAAAACCACCATGAGGTACCATTACACACCAGTCAGGATGGCTGCTATCCAAAAGCATACAAATAATAAATGCAGGAGAGGGTGTGGAGAAAAGGGAACCCTCTTACACTGTTGGTGGGAATGCAAACTAGTACAGCCACTACAGAAAACAGTGTGGAGATTCTTTAAAAACCTGAAAATAGAAATGCTCTATGACCCAGCAATCCCACTGTTGGGCATACACACCGAGGAAACCAGAACTGAAAGAGACACGTGTACCCCAATGTTCATTGCAGCACTGTTTATAATAGCTAGGACATGGAAGCAACCTAGATGCCCAACAGCAGATGAATGGATAAGAAAGCTGTGGGACATACATGTAATGGAATATCACTCAGCCATTAAAAATGATATATTTGAATCAGTTCTAATGAGTTGGATGAAACTGGAGCCTATTATACAGAATGAAGTAAATCAGAATGAAAAACACCAATGTAGTATACTAACACATATATGTGGAATTTAGAAAGATTTTAACAATGACCCTATATGCGAGACAGTAAAAGAGACACAGATATATAGAATAAACAGTCTTTTGGACTCTGTGGCATAGATTCTGTGGGAGAAGGTGAGGGTGGGTCATTTGAGAGAATAGCATTGAAACATGTATTTTATCATATATGAAACAGATCACCAGTCCAGGTTCAATGCATGAGACAGGGTGCTCAGGGCTGGTGCACTGGGATGACCCTGAGAGATTAGATGGGGAGGGAAGTGGGAGGGGGGTTCAGGATGGGGAACACATGTACACCCAAGGCTGATTCATGTCAATGTATGGCAAAAACCACAACAATACTATAAAGTAATTAGCCTCCAATTAAAATAAAAAGAAAAACATAACTGTTGCTTCCAGAACTCCATACAGATTTCTCAGGAGGCAGGTTAGGTGGTCTGGTATTCCCATCTCTTGAAGAATTTTCCACAGTTTATTGCTGTCCACACAGTCAAAGGCTTTGACATAGTCAATAAAGAAGTAGACGTTTTTCTGGAACTCTCTTGCTTTTCCTATTAGCCAATGGATGTTGGCAAATTGATCTCTGGTTCCTCTGCATTTTCTAAATCCAGCTTGAACATCTGGAAGTTCACTGTTCATGTACTGTTGAAGCTTGGCTTGGAGAATTTGAGCATTACTTTTCTAGCATGTGAGATGAATGCAACTGTGCGGTAGTTAGCATTCTTTGGCATTTCCTTTCTTTGGGAGTGGAATGAAACTGACCTTTTCCAGTCTCATGACCACTGCTGAGTTTTCCAAATTTGCTGGCATACTGAGTGCAGTACTTTCCCAGCATCACCTTTTAGGATTTGAAAGAGCTCACTGAAATACCATCACCTCCACTAGCTTTGTTCATGTTGATGCTTCATAAGGCCCACCTGACTTCACAACCCAGCATAACACTTGCTAAACATTTTTCTATCTGGAACCTACAGAAAAAAAAGGAAAAAACAGTTGAAATATTTTATTCACTCAAAAGAAAATAATGTGTGTTTTCCTTGTTTCGCTTTCTGAACAGGAAGAGAAAACTTAAAATCAGAAATCAAGAAGAAGTTACTAGGATAAAGGCTGTCTATAAATAGGACCTGTAATCCAGAACATATTTTTCTTTCAGAAGTTTTGGTAGTATTTTAAAAGATAGCATATCTTTGTCCTCCTATACTCATATTATTTATTTTGTAAAGCTGTGGGAAATCAGAAGGTAGTTGTAGGGAATACTGTCCACTTCTCTAGGTAGCTCTTAATGTGACACTTTAGTCCCTTAATCTTATTTAGTTAAGGAGTATCAATATTGTCACCATATTTATTTAACTTATATGTGGAGTACATCATGAGAAATGCTGGACTGAAGGAAGCACAAGCTGGAATCAAGATTGCCGGGAGAAATATCAATAACCTCAGATATGCAGATGACACCACCCTTATGGCAGAGAGTGAAGAGGAACTAAAAAAGCCTCTTGATAAAAGTGAAAGAGGAGAGTGAACAAGTTGGCTTAAAGCTCAACATTCAGAAATCTAAGATCATGGCATCCAGTCCCATCACTTCATGGGAAATAGATGGGAAAACGGTGGAAACAGTAGCTGACTTTATTTTTATGGGCTCCAAAATCACTGCGGATGGTGATTGCAGCTATGAAATTAAAAGATGCTTACTCCTTGGAAGGAAAGTTATGACCAACCTAGACAGCATATTACAGGGTGGAGACATTACTTTGCCAACAAAGGTCCGTGTAGTCAAGGCTATGGGTTTTCCAGTGGTCATGAGTGGATGTGAGAGTTGGACTACAAACAAAGCTGAGCACCGAAGAATTGATGCTTTTGAACTGTGGTGTTGGAGAAGACTCTTGAGAGTCCCTTGGACTGCAAGGAGAGCCAACCAGTCCATCCTAAAGGAGGTCAGCCCTGTGTGTTCATTGGAAGGACTGATGTTGAAGCTGAAACTGCAATACTTTGGCCACCTGATGTGAAGAGCTGACTCCTTTGAAAAGACCCTGATGCCGGGAAAGATTTAGGACAGGAGGAGTAGGGGACAACAGAGGATGAGATGGCTGCATGGCATTACCGACTCAATGGACGCAGGTTTGGGTGGACTCTGGGAGGTAGTGATGGACAGGGAGGCCTGGCCTCCTGCGGTTCATGGTGTCACAAAGAGTCGGAGACGACTGAGCTACTGAACTGACTGATCAAGTTCCATTTCCCTGCTGTGACAAAGTCCTGATTCAGTGTCAGCACTGCCTTTGCTCAAAGGATATCACCATCTACCATTTGCTTACTGTTCACTGTTCACAGCTCAGTTTTAATCATATGGTGGGTGTAGGGAGCCTCAGAGTAGTCTTTTAATTTTTTTAAGCCTAGGTATAAAAAAATGAGTAGAGTTGTTGCTCTGAATCTGTGCATTCCACATCAATCCACCTGATTAAAAAAAAAAAAAAATGAATTTGCCCAGTACCACAGAGGCACAGTATCTATTTACTTAATATTCATACTGTATTCACAACTACTTACATAGCATTTACATTGTATTAAGTATAACAGAGATGATTTAAAGTATTAATATATGGGTGGATTTGTGTGATTAAATGCAAATACTACACCATTTTACATGAGAGACTTCAGCATCCTCAGATTTTGGGATCTGAAATCCCATGGACAAATGAGCCTAGTGGAATACAGTCCATGTGGTCTTAAAGAGTTGGACATGACTTAGTGATTAAACAACAAAAACAAAATCCCAGAAGCAATTCCTTGTGGATACCTAGGAATGAATGTAAATATTTTCCAGATATAGTTGCTTTCAGTGGGAAGACATTTTAGAAAACCTTATCTGCCATACAGACTTCCCTGTGGCTCAATTGGTAAAGAATCCTCATGCAATGCTGGAGACCTGGGTTCCATCCCTGGTTTATGAAGATACCCTGGAGGAGGGCACAGCAACCCAGTTCAGTATTCTTGACTGGAGAATCCTCATGGACAGAGGAACCTGACAGGTTATAGCCCATGGGGTTGCAAAGAGCCAGACATGACTGAGTGACTAAGAACACACAATCTGCCAAACAATTGGGACAGAACATATTTTTATGTTTTAAACTCTAAATATTTTATAGAGTTTAAAACTAAAGCTAATTATAATTAAGATAAGATATAAAGCTTAAGCTAATTAAAATTTATTAAACTGAAAGAAAAGGAACCTAACATGATTACTCAGCATGACTGACGTGAAGAACCATCAACTATTTTAAACATCACAAACTAAGTTACTTGGGAGAATGAACATGTTTATCAGGACCAGGAAACACAAAAAGGAAACTATAAAAGTTATTATTCTTGAAACCATGACCATAGTACCAGAAGTAAAACAGATATAAGGAACTGACCTTTTGGTTGACATTAATTTTGAGCATATAAAATTAAAAGGGGCTTCTATAACTTAAAAAGTTGCAGTATGTATTAATATTCTTATTTGACCCATATCTGAAAGACACCATTTTGAGCATACTAAAAATGACTTATTAGATTTTTAAAGGTATGAAGTCATGTTCTCATTTTATGTATTGCCTTTTCAGTTAGTTTGTTAACACCAAAAAATCTGTTATGAATTGGTTGTACTGCCATGTACTGTCTGAGAGTTTTGAATTTACTTTTAAGATTCGAAGTCCTAAACTCTTAGAAGAAAACAGGTAACATCACTGTAACTCATCCAATTGCTTAAACCTTGTATTGCAAACTATGACCCTTTAAAAAAGAGTTTGAGGACCTCTGGCTTAAACTAATTTTCAGGTTTCTCTCTCATTTATCTTAAGTGTTTAGTTAACTACCAACTTCCATTAAAACTTTCAGCTATATAACACACATCCATCAAATTTGTTTTCCCTCTATCCCCATTCCCACCATTCTATAATCCCTCCTCTTGATTGCTTTAAACGTCCCTAAATGTTTTTTAGCTTATCTATTCTCTCCTATTCTTGATTCCAGCTGCCGCACTGATATTTCAAATGCAAACAAAATTATGGCGTGAAATCCTTCATTGTTTTTTAATTGCTAAGATTTTTTATTTTCCACTGTTAAGTTATATGGGTCTTGGTATGGTGCTTAAGATTCTTCACAACCAACCCTTCAACAGTCTCTTTAGCTATCCATTTCACTAATATCCATTCAACCTCTGTCATTTTTCACCCTTACAGAACTATTTGGTAGAGCAATGTTCTGTGATACATAATTTTCTTGGCTTTGCACAGGATACTTTTTTGTTGCCTATAAAAGAGTGAAGATGTATGAAAACATCTAAGACATAAATTATGATAGAGACAAGGTTGAAAACAAAAATAAAGAAAGCCCATATTTACCTAGAAGACTTGACTAGAAAAATTATAGCAAAATAATTAAGTTATGTCAATCCCAAGACAAAGAGAATAGGAGAAAAACATTACACCAGACAAAAGAACAACACAGTAATATAAAGCCTTGTTACTAGCTATTTTAGGAGTTAGTGAAACCCTATCTCAAGCAAATTCACCTAAAGAGAACTGAGAAAAGGGGAGTTATTGACCATTTGCATCTTGCTTATATCAATAAACAATCAAAGTTTTAATACGTTTCTTTGAATTTAGGCTTTTTCTCACATACTTAACAAAGAAAAACTGGAGAATAGAAGAAAATACAGCTTTGGTTTCTCTTCATTATCTCAATTTTATCCTTTTCTCAAGGCTTCTCTAGTGGTCAGCACAGAGTGGATGCTTATTAATTATTCCTGAAATTAACTACTTTTTTGAAGGAAAAGCCATGTCTATGACTCTGATCTCTCTAGAATTTAGATGCTTCTACAGAGCAAAAACTGGGTTTATACTGGCTCCCAGAAAGAGGGTACTCCCCAAAATATCCACAAGGAGACTGGTTCCAATATATCTTGACACTTTTCATTGCTCTGTCTCAGCTACATGTAAATCTTTCTTAAATCATTTTCCCTTTCAGAATAATTCCACCCACTGATGGCAATTAGATTAGAAAAACACAAAGGTTTATTACTTTCAATGGACCTTTTATTTCTTGTAAAAATAGATAAAAGTTGCCTTAATGTCATCACTTTGCAGTTTGTTTTCAGAGTAAATGAGTATGGCAGGGACAAAAGGCTTTAGATAATATTCCATGTCATTTTCATATTTTACAGAGCTACAGTTAGAGGGATGGCTTTGCAGTTAATGTATTACTAAGTACTTTTATGATAAGTTCTAAATGTGTTTATGCTGATTTGTACTGTAGTTTACATTTGTATTACATAGGCAACCGTGCATTTTCTGGAAACTATGTCAATGGCAATGGGCTATAAAAACTCTAATGGAAGGATCAAGATATTAACTTTAAGGGACATTTGCTGCTAATATGCAAAACTGTGTGGTAGGAGAATAAGTGTTTTCATTTTATTAATTGTTTGTTATGCCATTTCATTGTAGTGGTTGCACACAGTTTAAAAAAAATAGTTTCTATTGTGAGTTTATGTGGCAGTTTAGAAATAAAACCCACAATTTCCAAATTTGTACGTGTAGGTGGAATGATAAATGTAGCTAAATAATATGTCAACGTCTTTTTTTTGAACAAAGTCTCAAAAGAGAAAAAACAAGATCTTAATATTTAGATGTTTTAAAGACTAATAAGATAACTTGAGAGATTAGATTTAGATTTTAAATAGATAATTTATCTCTCTAAATTGAGAGACAGGAGTAGTGGAACTCTAGAAGGAGCAGTTATTTCAAGTGTACAAGAAGTCAGGCTATAAAATATAAAGGCCAAGATAAAAAAAAAAAGTATGAGAATATTGAGAATTAGTAAAAATATTAAGAACAAAAACAGTTTTAAGTCATCTAAGTCGAATAGAACATTAATATTTTTTGTTCTAAAGATAAAAAGACAGGAAAAAAAGACAATTATGTAGTTATGTTCAGAAACTGTTTAATTTTAATGATATTTACCTTTTTTACTGTAAATTTATTTTTATTATCTAAATGTCAAAACAAAGTTTCAACTTTGGTAAACAGTGAATATAACTAAATATATATTTAAAATATATGATCTTTTTAACTAGGAACAATGAGCAAATGTGGTTTTTAAAAGTAATTAGTAGGGAGTTCCCTGGCGGTCTAGTGGTTAGGGTTTGACACTCACTGCTGTGGCCCTGGGTTCAATCCCTGGTCAGGAAACTAAGATCCTGCAAGCTGTGTGGTACAACAAACAAACAAAACAGTAATGAGTGAAGATATATATCCTATCCTGAATAATTTATTATATTTAATGGGAAGACTGTGTAGAGATGAAAATGATGAGATGAATACATTTTATGCCTCATTCAGTTTAGAGCATTCACACTCTTTGACATACAATATTGAAAACAGTATAAGAAACTATAGGACCTTAAGTATATTCTGGCGATATAAATTTTGCATGATTTTTTTCATTGAATCACTAAGATGGAGATAGTAAGTCCTAAAAATTTATTCTCTTCTTCCAAGCTAGTGAAGTGGTAGTTCCCATTGTCCTTAGGAGTTCAGTTAGTTCAGTTCAGTTCCTCAGCCGTGTCCGACTCTTTGCAACCCCATGAATCACAGCATGCCAGGCCTCCCTGTCCATCACCAACTCCTGGAGTACACACAAACCCATGTCCATCGAGTCAGTGATGCTATCCAACCATCTCATCCTCTGTCGCCCCCTTCTCCTCCTGCCCCAATCCCTCTCAGCATCAGGGTCTTTTCAAATGAGTCACACGTCGTATGAGGTGGCCAAAGTATTTGAGTTTCAGCTTCAGCATCAGTCCTTCCAGTGAATATTCAGGACTGATCTCTTTAGGATGGACTGATTGGATCTCCTTGCAGTCCAAGGGACTCTCAAAAGTCTTCTCCAACACCTCAGTTGAAAAGCATCAATTCTTCGACGATCAGCTTTCTTCACAGTCCAACTTTCATATCCACACATGACCACTGGAAAAACCATAGCCTTGACTAGACGGACCTTTGTGGCAAAGCAACGTCTCTGCTTTTTAATATGCTATCCAGGTTGGTCATAATTTTCCTTCCAAAGAGTAAGCATCTTTTAATTTCATGGCTGCAATCACCATTTGCAGTGATTTTGGAGCCCAAATAAATAAAGTCTGACGCTGTTTCCACTGTTTCCCCATCTATTTGCCATGAAGTGATGGGACCGGATGCCATGATCTTAGTTTTCTGAATGTTGAGCTTTAAGCCAACTTGTTCACTCTCCTCTTTCACTTTCATCAAGAGGCTTTTTAGTTCCTTTTCACTCTCGGCCATAAGGGTGGTGCCATCTGCATATCTGAGGTTATTGATATTTCTCCCGGCAATCTTGATTCCAGCTTGTGCTTCCTCCAGCCCAGCGATTCTCATGATGTACTCTGCCTGTAAGTCAAATAAGCAGGGTGACAATATACAGCCTCTATGTACTCCTTTTCCTATTTGGAACCTGTCTGTTCCATGTCCAGTTCTAACTGTTGCTTCTTGACCTGCATATAGGTTTCTCAAGAGGCAGGTCAGGTGGTCTGGTATTTCCATCTCTTTAAGAATTTTCCACAGTTTTATGTGATCCACACAGTCAAAAGTTTTGGCATAGTCAATAAAGCAGAAATAGATGTTTTTCTGGAACTCTCTTGCTTTTTCGATGATCCATCAGATGTTGGCGATTTGATCTCTGGTTCCTCTGCCTTTTCTAAAACCAGCTTAAACATCTGGAAGTTCACAGTTCACGTATTGTTGAAGCCTGACTTGGAGAATTTTGAGCATTACTTTACTAGCGTGTGAGATGAGTGCAACTATGAGGTAGTTGGAGCATTCTTTAGCATTGCCTTTCTTTGGGATTGGAATGAAAACAGACATTTTCCAGTCCTATGGCCACTGCTGTGTTTTCCAAATTTGTTGGCATATTGAGTGCAGCACTTTCACAGTGTCATCTTTCAGGATTTGAAATAGCTCAACTGGAATCCCACCACCTCCACTAGCTTTCTTCATAGCGATACTTCCTAAGGCCCACTTGACTTCACATTCCATGATGTCTGGCTCTAGATGAGTGATCACACCATCATGATTATCTGGGTTGTGAAGATCTTTTTGTACAGTTCTTTTGTGTATTCTTGTCACCTCTTCTTAATATCTTCTGCTTCTCTTAGGTCCATTCCATTTCTGTCCTTTATTGAGACCATCTTTGCATGAAATGTTCCCTTGGTATCTCTAATTTTCTTGAAGAGATCTCCAGTCTTTCCCATTCTGTTATTTTCCTCTATTTCTTTCCATTGGTCACTGAGGAAGGCTTTTTTAGAATAGGCTTGCTTCTTGGGAGTTAGGTGTAGCCTAACTTTCTTGGGCATTGTTGAAAGCAAATATACCTAAGTGGTATATCCTAGGTATATCTAGTGGTATATCCATCTAGCCAAAGCTATGGTTTCTCCAGTAGTCATGTATGGATGTGAGTGTTGGACCATAAAAAAGGCTGAGTGCCAAAGCATTTATACTTTTTTTTTTCTGTTCTTTTTTTTTTTTTTTCTTATTAGTTGGAGGCTAATTACTTCACAACAATTCAGTGGGTTTTGTCATACATTGATATGAATCAGCCATAGAGTTACATGTATTCCCCATCCCGATCCCCCCTCCCACCTCCCTCTCCACCAGATTCCTCTGGGTCTTCCCAGTGCACCAGGCCCGAGCACTTGACTCATGCATCCAACCTGGGCTGGTGATCTGTTTAACCCTAGATAATATATATGCTGTTCTTTCGAAACATCCCACCCTCACCTTCTCCCACTGAGTTCAAAAGTCTGTTCTGTACTTCTGTGCCTCTTTTTCTGTTTTGTATATAGGGTTATCGTTACCATCTTTCTAAATTCCATATATATATGTGTTAGTATGCTGTAATGGTCTTTTTCTGGCTTACTTCACTCTGTATAATGGGCTCCAGTTTCATCCATCTCATTAGAACTGATTCAAATGAATTCTTTTTAATGGCTGAGTAATATTCCATGGTGTATATGTACCACAGCTTCCTTATCCATTCATCTGCTGATGGGCATCTAGGTTGCTTCCATGTCCTGGCTATTAGAAACAGTGCTGTGATGAACATTGGGGTGCATGTGTCTCTTTCAGATCTGGTTTCCTCAGTGTGTATGCCCAGAAGTAGGATGGCTGGTTCATCTGGCAGTTCTATTTCCAGTTTTTTAAGGAATCGCCACACTGTTTTCTGTAATGGCTGTACTAGTTTGCATTCCCACCAACAGTGTAAGAGGGTTCCCTTTTCTCCACACCCTCTCCAGCATTTATTGCTTGTAGACTTTTGGATAGCGCCATCCTGGCTGGCGTGTAATGGTACCTCATTGTGGTTTTGATTTGCATTTCTCTGATAATGAGTGATGTTGAGCATCTTTTCATGTGTTTGTTAGCCATCTGTATGTCTTCTTTGGAGAAATGTCTGTTTAGTTCTTTGGCCCATTTTTTGATTGGGTCATTTATTTTTCTGGAATTGAGCTGCAGGAGTTCCAGAAAAATAAATGACCCAATCAAAAAATGGGCATTTATACTTTTGAACTGCAGTGTTGGAAAAGATTCTTGAGAGTCCCTTGGACTGCAAGGAGATCAAATCAGTCAATCCTAAAAGAAATCAGTCCTGAACATTCATTGGAAGGACTGATGCTGAAGCTGAAGCTCCACTACTTTGGCCACCTGATGTGAAGAACTGACTCATTGGAAAAGACCCTGATGCTGGAAAATATTGAGGTTAGGAGAAGAAGGGGATGACAGAGAATGAGATAGTTGGATGGCATTACCGACTTGATGGACATGAGTTTGAGTAAGCTCCAGTAGTTTGTGATGGACTGGGAAGGCTGGTGTGCTGCAGTCTTTGGGGTCACAAATAGTAGTACATGACTGAGCAACTGAACTGACTGACCTAAGTAGGAAGATATGCCATATTGATGACTTGGAAAATTCACTATTATAAATAATATACTATCTCAAAGAAAATTAAGTATAGATTCGATACAATCTCAATCAAAATCCCAAAAATACTTTGTGAACATTTTGAGACAAACCATATCAGTGAACAGAGCAGATATGAGTCAAACCATTTCTAGGACTGGGTCTTAACAATGTGTCCCTCAAAGCCCACTTCCTCTTTCCATTGCCTGGAACCTAGACATGGTGATTCAGTTTCAATTATGCAGATGATAACAATACTCTTGCTATATCACTAAATAGAATCAGTCTGAGACCCTAATTTATCATGGGCCAGAGAACTATCCCACATACACAACTTGCTTAACTTGAAACTGTTATGTAAAGAAATCCTCTTTTGTCTAAGTTACTTTTGTTTTAGATTACTCTTTCATTAGTTTGGGTTGTAATTCCATGTTTCATTCAAGTCAGTGTGGCTTGTTCTGGCCGAAAAAATTAAGTAGAGATGAACTACTTTTAGGAATGTTGCTCTAAGAATCTGTTTATTGACTATTATGTCACTTTTTATTGCATCACAATAAACGTCAATGTTTCAAATAGAGTTTTCTCGGTCAGATTAATTTCTCTACCAAACACAACATGGAGTGAAGCCTAAGCCAATCTCTTTTGGATACTTAGTGTCTAAGTAAGACATAAACCTTGACTATTACAAGCCACCATGATTTAGAAGTTGTTTGTTACTGAACCATATTGTATTCTATCTTGGTTAATTTAAGAAGCTCAGCCAGAAACATTTTTGATACAATCTCTCTTAGTCATTTCACGGTTTAATCAGAATATAATAAGGGAGTACTGTGGTAAAATACAAAGTGGAAAATTCAGTTACAGCTTGTGTATGATGTATAAAAGAAGATACAGTACAAAATGCAAATTCTTTTTCTTTTTTTTGAAGACATAGAAGAGTATGTTTTCTAAAGATTTAATGGAGAAAAGGAAATAAGTAGCTCAATTCTAATTGATAAAATCCAAAGGTACTTTAGTAAAGGAGTAGATATAGTGAGGAGAGCTGAGATTTTTTTAAGATAAAGCACTGGTAGATTCTCATTTTAAATTAAAACTATAGAGGAAGAGATATTAAAAAGTACAGGGGAAGAATTATATTTAAATCCCAAAATATGTTTGAAAGAATAGTGAGTAAATACGGAATCTGGAAGAAAGGTTAAAAATTTGGAAGGATGATTCACCATAGTGTTTAAAGCACAGATATTAAGGCAGTTTAGAAGAGGGTTTAGAGATGCTTTCAATAATGTCACTGGATGTGTTACACGTATGGCCTCAGACAAAACCAATCTAGTGTGGGCCAAGGGGAAAAAGTGTATAGCAGGAAAAGTTTACCCACTCTAACAATTTAGAATTGAAAAGGAAACCAAATGAGAATAAGAGAGAAGTGTAAACAAGTTAAACAGAAGTGTTTCAATGATCATTGCAAATGCTTGAAAGTAGATGACCAACCTAGATAGCATATTAAAAGGCAGAGACATTACTTTGCCAACAAAGGTCCGTCTAGTCAAGGCTATGGTTTTTCCAATGGTCATGTATGGATGTGAGATTTGGACGGTGAAGAAAGCTGAGAACCGAAAAATTGATGCTTTTTTGAACTGTGGTTTTGGAGAACACTCTTAAGAGTCCCTTGGGCTGCAAGGAGATCCAATCAGTCCATCCTAAAGGAGATAAGTCCTGGGTGTTCATTGGAAGGACTGATGCTGAAGCTGAAACCCCAATACTTTGGCCACCTGATGTGAAGAGTTGACTCATTAGAAAAGACCCTGATGCTGGGAGGGATTGGGGGCAGGAGGAGAAGGGGAAGACAGAGGAAGAGACAGCTGGATGGCATCACCGACTCGATGGGCATGGGTTTGAGTAAACTCCGGGAGTTTGTGATGGACAGGGAGACCTGGCATGCTGCGATTCATGGGGTCACAAAGAGTTGGACATGACTGAGCAACTGAACTGAACTGAGAAGGATAACGACAGAAGCTGACTAAATAAAGGAAAGTGATAAAGTCTGAAATAGCTACTCCACAGGTGAAAAAATATGGGGAGCCAAAGTACAAGTGAAGCAGGGAAAGCAAGAATTTCTACATAAAAATGTCAACAGGCAAAAGAGAGCAGGAGATGACATAGAATCTGGGAGTAGTCACCAATATAGAAAATAGTGGAAAATAAATTTATTTTATAGACAATATCTCCTGTTACCCTTTAATCAACTGAGTTGAATACTAATGCCCACACATTCAGTTTTCATTTCACAAAATAATATTATAAACACTTTCATATTATTGTGGTTTGGTTGCAAGTCAGTTAATTTTACATACTTTTTTCTGCTTCATTTTTAACAACTTTATTGTGAAATACAGCATACACAGAAAAAACATATCTGCATAAAATTTTATGTACAAATTAACAAATAGTTTTAAAGTGGTTTCCCACGGAACCACCAGAACAGTCAAAGTAGAACAAGGGAGGGGTAGATTATAGCAATAAACATTGCTCTATTTAAAATGGATAACCAACAATGACCTACTGTAGAGCATAGGGAACTCTGCTCAGTGCTATGTGGCAGTCTGGATGGGAGGTGAGTTTGGGGGAGAATGAATACATGAACACGTATGGCTGAGTTCTTTTGCCGTACACCTGAAACTATCACAACATTGTTAATTGGCTGTACTCCAGTATAAAATTAAGTTTTTAAAAAGAAACAGAGCCAAATAGAAATTCTGGTTAAAAAGCAAAATAACTTAGATAAATTAAAAAGAATATTACTAGAGGGGCTCAATAGCCGATCTGAGCAGACAGAAAAAGAATCATTAACTTGAAAGTTAACCTGAACTGCCAGTTTAAGTGATTTTCCATCTGAAAAATAAAAAAGACAAGAAAAATAGTCAATTACATTCCAAAAATCATCATTAAAAGAATTTAGGTTTTATCAGAAACCATGGAGGTCAGAAAATAGTTCATGTGACATATTAAAGAGCAATAAGAAAAAGACTAATAACCATGTACTCCACGTTCAACAAAATTATCCTTTAAAATGTTAAGGAGAAATTAAAATATTTCAAGAAAAACAGAATTCAATGTTAGCAGATGTGCCTTATAAGAGATACTAAACTGTAACTGAAATCCACATGAAGAAATAAAGAACTCTGGTAAATGTAAGTACATAAGCAAATATAGAAGACATTATAAGTGTATTTTTTGGCAGCTCTTTTCTTCTGTATCTGATTTTATAGACAACTGCAAAAAGCAATTATTATAAAACTGTGATGATGGGCTTATAATGTACAAAGTTGTGATTTGATTGACAATAATAGCAGAAAGGAGTGGGGAGAGAACAAATTATATTAGTATAAAGTTTCTGAACACTATTGAAATTAAGTTGGTATTATTCCAAACAAGATTATTTTAAGTTAAGATGCTAATTTTAATCCCAGAACAGTCACTAAGACAAAAAAAAAAAACCCTACAAAATACAGCAAAAGGAAAAAATAATGATATTAAAATATTACACAAAAATTGGTCTATTTAATATAGAAGTGGAAGGAAGGATAGAGAAACAAAAAGACATGGCATATAGAAAACAGCATGAAATCAAACTTAAATTCTCCCTTATCAGTGACTGCATTTAATGTAAAAAAAAATAAACACTGTAATCAAAAAGTAGAAATTAGCAGGCTGAATTAAAAACAAAAATGATCCAGCTATATATGCAAGACAGGTTAGAATCAGAGACATGAACTGAAAATAAAACAGTAAAAGAAACAAAAAGATGTATCATATCAGTACTAACCAAAATATAACTGAAATAGCCATACTCAAAAAAAACATTTAAAAAAGCTACTACAAGAAGGACATTTTATAATGATGAAATTATCTTGTCTTCAGTCTTAAAACAAAATAGTCATAGAAACTGTTAGTTAGGGAGATTTCTTGAACCTATCAGAGAGCTAAGGTAACAGCACAACCAACTAAGCTATAACTATAGAGAGGCATCTCTCTGCAGTAGACAGGAGACCTGAGCATTACTCAACGTGAGTAGGCACAGGTAGACATTTGTTAGAAAAACCCAGCTAGCATTTTGAAATAATTCAGAGGCCATATATGCACTACTAAGTTTGGTGGAGACCTTAAGAGCCACAGAGACATAGAATTTGCAACCACTTGACATCTCTTCTCTATAGACCCCACTGGGCCTCAATGAACACTCACAAAAGAGGTTAGCAAGAGTAAAAATAGCTTTCTTTGTGGTGCACACCTAAAAGGACACAATAGCTTTTGAAAGAGGGACAAAGAGCAACGAAGCCATGGTAATTCTCTATTCCTTTTCTTGGAACTCACTTTTGAGCCTTCCTTATAATCAGTAATGGTCATAAAGTAAGCTATGGTCAATGAAATGGAAGCATCTTGGAAGCTTTCTAAAAGAATTTTCTTCTCCCAATAAAAGGAGTCAGACACTGGAAGAAATATTTACTCCTCAGCCCTCAGACTTCTTATACTGTGGGGTCATCTAATATTTTTGTTACACAGGCTATTATAATTATATGAATTTGGATGTATTTATAAATGATACAATGGTCTCCCCTTTCTAAGTTTTATTGAAATTGTACTATGGTAAAAGTTCATGAATAACAATTTATTTAATAGTTAGAATATACTAAACAAACAAATACTTTGTGTGATGAATTCTACTTTCATGAAGCCTAAGTAAAAAAAAAAAAAAAAAAAAAATAGCAGGCTGACTGGGCTCCAAAATCAATGTTGATGGTGACTGCAGCAACAAAATTAAGACCCTCGCTCCTTGGGAGAAAAGCTATGACAAATCTAGACAGTGTATTAAAATGAAGAGATATCACTTTGCCAACAAAGGTCAGTATAGTCAAAGCTATGGTCTTTCCAGTAGTCATGTACAAATGTGAGAGCTGGACCATAAAGAAGTGCTGAAGAACTGATGCCTTTCAAATTGTGGTGCTGGAGAAGACTCTTGAGGATTCCTTGGACTCTAAGGAGAACAGACCATCTATCCTATAGGAAATGAATCCTGAATGTGCATTGGAAGGACTGATGCTCAAGCTCCGATATTTTGGTCACCTGATGCAAGGAACCAATTCACTGGAAAAGACCCTGATGCCAGGAAAGATTGAGGGCAAGAGGAGAAGGGGGTTGACAGAGTATGAAATGGTTGGATGGCACCACCAACTCAATGGTATGAGTTTTAGCAAACTCCAGGAGATAGTGAAAGCAGGGAAGCCTGGGGTACTGCAGCTCATGTTGTTGCAAAGAGTTGGACATGACTTAGAGACTGAACAACAGCCAAGAACTCAGAACCACCTTTGTATTCAGTCTGTACCCACATCTTCATTTTAAGAATGTGCTTAGCTTTATTGCACTACAATTAAATGAAACCCAAATGAAGAAAATATTTATACATGTGTGCCTTTAAAAACCAGAGTGAGACTAAAGTAATGACCCATAATTTATGTTTCAGGTATATGCAGAATTTCCAAAATAACTGCAATGAGTATTCTTTGCTCAATTTTAGACAAGTAGCGTATGTCAACTACAAAACTGTGTCTATTTTATAAGCCAGAGACACTTTTCCATCTTTGAAATGAAAACCAAATAGTGACTAATAATGAAACTCCTTCTTCTGTACAAAGTAAAAAGAACTCTCAGAGGACCGTATTTTTTTTTGCTGTTGTTGGCAGATTAAATATCTACTGATATCCAGTTTACCAGGATCAGTCCCATTAAGCTCAATTTTATCTGTGTAATTTGACTAAGGATTTCCCTGTTGGCTCAGTGGTAAAGAATATGCCTGCCAAATGTAGGAGATATGGGTTTGATCCTTGGTTCAAGAAGATCCCCTGGAGAAGGAAATGGCAACCTACTCGAGTATTTTTGCCTGGGAAATCCCAGTGTACAGAGAAGTCTGGCTGGTTACAGTCCATGGGGTCACAAAAGAGTCAGACAAAACTTAGCAACTAAATAGCAACAGCAATCTATAGGTTCATTTTGGTTCCACTTGTCATTATGTCATTAAGTCATGTCCAACTCTTTGTGACCCCATTAACTGCAGCCCACCAGGCCTTCCCTGTCCTTCACTGCTCCCAGAGTTTGCTCAAATTCGCGTCCATTGAGTTGGTGATGCCTTCCAGCTCTCATCCTCTGTCATCCCCTTTTCCTTTTGCTTTTAATCTTCCCAGCATCAAGATCTTTTCCAACAAGTCAACTCTTTGTATCAGGTGGCCAAAGTACTGGAGCTTCAATATCAGTATCAGTCCTTCCAATGAATATCCAGGGTTGATGTCCTTTAGAATTGACTGGTTTGATCTCCTTGCTGTCCAAAGGACTCTCAAGAGTCTTTCACTGCTAATGCTGTGGATAAGTAGCTTCAGTCGTGTCTGACTCTGTGCAATCCCATAGACAGCAGCTGACCAGGCTCTCCTGTCCCTGGAATTCTCCAGGCAAGAACACTGGAGTGGGTTGCCATTTCCTTCTTCAATGCATGAAAGGGAAAGGTGAAAGTGAAGTCACTCAGTTGTGTCCACCTCTTTGCAATCCCATGGACTGCTGCCTACCAGGCTCCTCTGTCCATGGGATTTTCCAGGCAGGAGTACTGGAGTGGGGAGCCATTGCCTTCTCCACAAGAGTCTTCTCCAACACCACAATTCAAAAGCATCCAGCATTGGTTCCACTGAGTTCTGATTAAAAAAACGTGTACTATGGGGCTTCAGTAAATAGCACATTTCTTCCTCTTCTAAGAGCTAAGTCAATTGAGAAATAAGCAAAAAGAGTAAGTAGTTACAAGCCTAGATGTCATTTTCATTACTGATAAAACTTGTTTGGAGAACACGGCTTTTATCTATGGGATAGTGAACTTCATAACCTTGAAGCTCATGGTTAAACCCACCAAGCAGTTCTTGTCCCTATAAATTAGTATAATAGAGTGTTAGGAACAATGCATGCTTTATTAAGATAGCTCACTTCCTTGGGGGAAAATTTTTTTTGTACAACTCTTAACTGGATCTCATTCCAAAGTCATTTATCAGAGAAAGTTACATTTTGTACCTCAGGGAGAAGTAGTTCAAAGTGTAAGATAAACCAAGAGTGTCTTGTTTAGTGTATAATAAATGACCTTAGTGTATAATGATCAAATGAGTTTTATTCAAGAGACAGATATTTAAACATTAAAAATTAATCAATGTGATTCACAACAGTAACTGAATAAAGGTGAATATTTATGATCATATCACCAGATAAAGAAAAAGTCTAACAAAATCCTGCAAGCATTTATCATAAAAAATAATTTCAGTAGAAGAAAAATAATTCCAGTAATAATAAAAATAATATATAATGAAAAGGAAGTCCATCAATTGAAAAAGGGGTTTGATAAAATCTGCAGTTGATATCATAAATAATGATGAATGTGTTCTTAAAATTGGGAACAAGGTACATAAAGAAAAAATCAATAAAGAAGACATAATAATTCTCATTAAGCATGTGAAAAAATACTCAACAACAATAGTTATTAGAAAGAAGTAAATTAAAATCCCAGTGAGATATGAATTCAGATTCACTAGAACAGATAAAATTCCTAAAACAGAAAACTGGCATAATCAAAATTTGGTGAGGATGTGGAACAACCATGATTCTTAATAACCAGAAGGGGAAAAGACACAATGCTCAACAGCAATAAAACTGGGCAAATTATTTATTTATTTAATATGATAGATTACTACTCAGCAATAAAGAGAAAGCATATAGTGAGCATGAATCTTTCTTTTTTTTGCTTTAATAAATGGAAACTTACGTGGAAATAAATTTATGTTAGAAACTTTCCCTCCATAAAAGTTGTATCATTTTCTTCTGATATTTATTGTTCAAATGGGAAAATTTGAAAATTGTTAATTCCTAATTATTTTTTTCAATATGAATGCTTGTAGGATATTCCTGTAGAATTTGAATTTCAAAATTGTGTCAACATGCATAAAGCTGTGGGTTTCCTTTAATTTTTCCATGAATAATTATGTTCCACATTCTCTGTTTCATTTTATTTTTTTTTTCTGTTTCATTTTAAATACACCTAATTTACTAGTTTTTCTATTATATCTGTATCATACTTTCAAATTCCTAGTCTTGTTCTTATGAATCCTGGGTAATGTTTTACATTTTTCTCCACATCTCTAGTTTGCTTTTGTGCACTGTTGTTATTTCTGGTCATTCTACTACCTACTCCTGACTTTATCTTAGTAAGTTTTAAGTGGTGAAGAATAGAGATGGAAAAAGGTTTATTTTAGAATTTTCCTCTGTTCTCACATATGTGGGCAGTCAATTTTATTTCTCAGAACACTTCATTTAAAATTTTAGTTTATATTGAGTTCTCTCAGGGTCTGATTATAAGATGCCTAACATTTACAAAATGCTAACAAGACAATAATACATGTTATTATTATTGAAGTTTTTAAGACGTTTCCATAGGACAGAGTGGAGATCACTGCTGAAAGTGAAGGAGATACTGGAATAGACCATAATGCTTTATCTCTGTTCACCCATTCCCTCCCACTGAATGGCTATTCTAATTTGATTGAGGAGAGTCTAATATCCTCTGATATACATTTCCTACAAGATCCCATACAACAGTAAAGCCTATTTCTGGCTGTTTCATTCTTGCAGTATCTGTGCTGCTGGCCACTGAATTTCTGAGGCATACAGGATGTACATGTGAACTCAAAATCTTCTTTGCAGATTCAGCTCTCTCCACATTTAATTCCATATTTTGGACCAGAGATAATTTCTCACTTTAGTCACTATACTCCTGTCCAGAAAATGGGGAGCTTTTCTTTGGGGAATACTTAACCATCAATAAAATGTTTAATGCATATATGCAATAAAATATTTAATGCATATATAAATATATGAGAGAAGAGTGAGAGGAAGGGACAGAAGAGGAGGGGACAGCCAAGTACCCGATACCCCTAGAGTCCACGCTGAGAATTGATCTGGGAAAATTACATTCCCCAACATTTTTAGGGATACTTTATGGAAATTATTAATGTTTTAACAATAACAATAAAATTTTTGGTGTTATCGCACTGCCTCCAATACCACTTAGCAAGATAATTTTCATTCTGCCTATTATGAAACTAACCTGTGTGTGACTGTACTGAACACAGATGTGTGTTCTCTATTTTTAAGAAGGACTCGGATCGCGTAAAAGTTCAAAACTGAAAATTTCTATTTTGTAATCAGAGGCATTTGCCTTATGAAGTATTTTATCCCAGTGTTACTAAAAGTTCATAGACCAACGTTAGAATCTCTGACTTAGAATGTATTGGAAGTCTAACATTTTATAACATGCACAGCATTTGAGTAACACAGAAAAGCATTTAAAAATAAAAATACATCCTTAAATGATAACCTTAGGAATACCAAACTCTAATTTTAGATATTTGTCAAGTTGATCTTTGATTTAGGACAAGTCACTTAATTTCAAATTATTACAACTGCAAGAAAAGAATTACATAACTAAGAATAATTGTAATAGTGAATGGCTATACCTTAAGACTAAGGAGTCAGTACTAGTAGGAAGTTTATAGGATAAAATTTGCATATTAGGCAAGAGCCTCCCTTACAAACAAAAGCCTTCCTTCTCTGTAAAATATTTAGCTCAGGAAGTGCTAAGCGATGATAATTGGCCTGTGATTTTCTCTACTATGCCAATATCATACAACTTCCAAAAGGAGTTAGAAGGCTATTCAAATTTCTTAATTAAAATATTTCCAGGAACAATAAAGTTGCCTTAACATAAAATTCACCTGCAGAAGGAAACTGTCATATTTTTACTGTGACCTGTCATGTCAAACCTGAATTAAGACTTTTATGTGTGTCATCTATCATAGGAAACCTTCATCCCTCTTGTTTTTAGGAGACCCTGGTTGATGAAAGCGCCCTTGACTACTCATTCAAATAAAGAACTTAATTTGTGACTTTATTTTCTGAGGATAGGGCAAATATAGGACGTAGGAGTTTCTAAAATATTCTTTAAAGATTGTAAGTTTAAAAGCATAGTTGATCAGTTTTCATGAACAGCATAGGAAATCTTCCAGGGAAAGTTCAAATTCTTGCTCCTATTACTTATAAAGCACTCTGTTTTTGTCCAGAAATAGTTAATTATAGATCAAAGATATATAAGAGGAATATTTGAAAGTGGACTATATGACATTCTTTGTAACTTAGATTTATAGGTTTTTGAAATTTAAAGGAAAAAAAAAAGCATGCTGTTTAAAAACTGACCTAAAGTCTGTTCTATAGGTTTATTACTGAAAAGGGAGAAATTTATAGTAGGATAAGACAAAAAGAAATTGATTTAGGATAAACACATGTTAATACATTCAAAAACTATTCCTTGATTATATATATTATATACAAAACTCAGTTTTCTAGAGCAAATTATGACTGTATATATAGGGAAGATACTGTCGACAATAATGAAGATTCATACCTGAAAGACAGAACATTTTCTCTTACATTATTTAGAGTTCATAGTTTCAAAATGAATGTGGTTCAGATATTTCACTCATCTTGTAGCATCAGGTTCTGCTATAGGGATGTTTCTCAGAAACGGAGTCAGAATTATTGCTCTTCCACAGAAAAAGAATATTTTTAAAATAAAGGAAATAAAAAAGTGTGGAGAAAAAGTATATAGAGGATTAAATCCCCAACATGGTCATTTTGCCTATGTCTATATTCTGTGTAGATCAAACCATGAAAACTTTTAATATGAGAGCCAAAGTTCAGCATCTATTGAACCAACTCCTGTCCTAAATTGACAGAACTACACATATAAACATGAGACAAGAGAATCACATTTTTCTAATCCTTCACAGAACATAATACAGGGGATATTGTGAGAGACTGCAAACCACCAGTCAACTCATTCTTTTTTTTCTCTCTCTCTCACATGTTTCCCATTCTATGCTATTAGTTTTCATGATTCTGAAAATATTAGCAATCCCAAATTAAATTGGTTTAAAAATAAGAGTCATTGTGAAAGTTAATTTTATGTGTCAGCCTGGCTAGGCTAAGGTACCCAGTTGTTTAGTCAAACATCAGTCTAGATATTTTGGCAAAGGTTATTTTTAAAATGAGATTAATATTCAAATCAGTAGACTGAGTAGGGCTTCCCTTGTGGCTCAGCTGATGAAGAATCCAAACCCATCTGCAGTGCAGGGGACCTGGGTTCGATCTCTGGGTTGGGAAGATCCCCTGGAGATGGAAAAGTATACCCACTCCAGGATTCTGGCCTGGAGAATTCCATGGACTGTATAGTCCATGGGGTTGCAAAGAGTCGGACACAACTGAGCAACTTTCACTCACTCACTCACACAAACTGAATAAAACAGGTTACCCTCATAATGGGGCGGAACCTCATCCAATCAGCTGAAGGCCTTAAAAGAAAAGACAGTCTATAAAAAGTAGGAGATTTTGCCTCCTTCCTGTCTTTGGCTTCAAGACTGTAGTATCAACTCTCCCTCAGGTCTCTTGCTGATCTGAATTGCAGATTTTGACATTTCCAGCCCTTATAAGTTCCTTAAAATAATTCTCACCAGGATTTCCCTCGTGGCTCAACAGTAAAGAGTGTGCCTACAATGTGGGAGACCTGGGTTTGATCACTGGGTCAGGAAGATCCTCTGGAGAAGGAAATGGCAACCCACTCCAGTACTCTTGCCTGGAAACTCCCACGGTCAGAGAAACAAGGGGTTTCCATGGGGTTGCAAAGAGTCAGACACAACTGAGCGACTTCACTCTCACTTTCACTTTCATTCAAGCATTAAAGGAAAAAAAATAACTACTTTCAAAGAAGACTGTTTTCCCAATATCACAACAGAAGTATGGCTTATTTTTGGCAATTCCAAGCATGATTTATTTCCTGGACTATATCACAAATATTCAGTTCAGTTCAGTTCAGTCGCTGAGTCGTCTCAAACTCTTTGTGACCCCATGAACCGCAGGAGGCTAGGCCTACCTGTCCAACAGCAATTCCTGGAGTCCACCCAAACCCATGTCCATTGAGTCAGTGATGCCATTCAACCATCTCATCCTCTGTCGTCCCCTTCTCCTCCCGCCCTCAATCTTTCCCAGCATTAGGGTCTTTTCAAATGAGTCAGCTGGCCGCATCAATTGGCCAAAGTATTGGAGTTTCAGCTTCAACATCAGTCCTTCCACTGAACACCCAGGATTGATGTCCTTTAGGATGGACTGGTTGGATCTCCTGGCAGTCCAAGGGACTCTCAAGAGTCTTCTCCAACACCACAGTTCAAAAGCATCCATTCCTTGGCGCTCAGCTTTCTTTATAGTCCAACTCTCACATCCATACATGACTACTGGAAAAATCATAGCCTTGACTAGAGGGACCTTTGCTGGCAAAGTAATGTCTCTGCTTTTTAATGTGATGTCTAGATTGGTCATAACTTTCCTTCCAAGGAGTAAGTGTCTTTTAATTTCATGGCTGAAATCACCATCTGCAGTGATTTTGGCACCCAGAAAATTAAAGTCAGCCACTGTTTCCAGTGTTTCCCCATCTATTTGCCATGAAGTGATGAGACTGGATGCCATGATCTTAGTTTTCCTATGTTGGGTTTTAAGCCAACTTTTTCACTCTCCTCTTTCACTTTCATCAAGAGGCTTTTTAGTTCCTCTTCACTTTCTGCCAATAATGGTGGTCTCATCTGCATATCTGAGGTTATTGATATTTCTCCCAGTAATCTTGATTCTAGCTTGTGCTTCCTCCAGCCCAGGATTTCTCATGATGTACTCTGCATATAATTTAAACAAGCAGGGTGACAATACACAGCCTTGACATACTCCTTTTCCTATTTGGAACCAGTCTGTTGTTTCATGTCCAGTTCTAACTGTTGCTTCTTGACCTGCATACAGGTTTCTCAAGAGGAAGGTAAGGTGGTCTGGTATTCCCACGTCTTTCAGAATTTTCCACAGTTTATTATGATCCACACAGTCAAAGGCTTTGGCATAGTCAATAAAGCAGAAATAGATATTTTTCTTGAACTCCCTTGCTTTTTTGATGATTCAGAGGATGTTGGCAATTTGATCTCTGGTCTTCTGCCTTTTCTAAAACCAGCTTAAACATCTGGAAGTTCACTGTTCATGTATTGCTGAAGCCCGACTTGGAGAATTTTGAGCATTACTTTACTAGCGTGTGAGATGAGTTCAATTGTGCGGTAGTTGGAGCATTCTTTGGCATTGCTTTTCTTTGGGATTGGAATGAAAACTGACCTTTTCCAGTCCTGTGGCCACTGCTGAGTTTTCCAAATTTGCTGAAATATTGAGTGCAGCATTTTTACAGCATCGTCTTTCAGGATTTGAAATAGCTCAACTGGAATTCCATCACCTCCACTAGCTTTGTTTGTAGTGATGCTTCCTAAGGCCCACTTGACTTCACATTCCAGGATGTCTGACTCTAGGTGAGTGATCACACCATCGTGATTATCTGGGTTGTGAAGATGTTTTTTGTACAGTTCTGTGTATTCTTGCCACCTCTTCTTAACATTTTCTGCTTCTGTTACGTCCCTTCCATTTCTGTCCTTTATTGAGCCCATCTTTGCATGAAATGTTCCCTTGGTATCGCTAATTTTCTTGAAGAGATAGGATATTAAGATAGGAGTTTCACTTCTAAAATCTTTATCAGTTGGTGAATTTTTAAAATTTTGAATAGTAATCAAAATATTACTCCTGTAACTACTACTTTTTATGAAAATGAAAGAAATAAGTACAGGAACAGTAGACATTAAGTGAATTCACTTCATATTTAGTCAAGAAGAACACAAGTCGTAGTCCTTATGGCTTTATATAATGATATTTTTCAGTACTGGATGATTTGTGTAGAAGCAGTCTACTCCTGTTGGTGGTCTTTTAATTTTTCTTTCATTTAACCTTAATTAACCTTATTTAACCTTAACAGCTAATTTCTTTACATATTTTCAGAGAAGAGTGAGTTGTGAAAAGCTAAGCTTTCTTTAGCAGAAAAGTTATTTTCCAGCAAGGAAAGAGAGATCTCAATCAAAAAACACCCTAGAGGAAATAGAGATTTTTTTAAAAGTAATATTATTGCATAGTAAGCATAGACTACATATGCTACTACCCTCAAGGTTTAGCCACTGAACCTTGAAAGTTTAAAATTTTGTATTCAGTATAAAGCAACAAAGTTTCCTAAACAAAATTAATTGCACAGATTCACAAAATACCTTAGAGGATTTAAATTCTAAGCTCCAGTTTCATTATAAATACTTATCTTATTTGGGATAAAGTATAAAATCATATTTTGGCAAACTGCTATTTTTTGCTCTAGGAACCATCTAAGTAAGTGTAACACATGTTTAAGGATAATAGTAAAGCATTATTAAAGCATATTATCTCTAATGCATTAAAAATAAAATACAATTATAGATATATTTGTGCAAAAGGACATTGAACTAGACAATATCATACAAGGATTACATTATAATAATCAAGAGTTTTAAAAAGGGACTTTGTATATAAAATAACTATTTTTACCTACTATATACAAAATAAGAAAGAAATACTCAAGAATACCAAATAACTTCAAGTGCAAACTCATATGCTAGTCACTGTGAGAGGGGCAAAATATAATGACAAAATACAATAGAATAATATATGTTCTTAAGAAAACTGCATATTTAATTGTAAAATCAAGGTTGTCGTTTAGTTGCTCAGTTGTGTCTGACTCTTTTGTATCTCCATAAATTGTAAGCTACCAGGCTCCTTTTTCCAGGGATTTCCTAGGCAAGAATTCTGGAGTGGGCTGTCATTTCCTTTCTTTTATTAGTTGGAGGCTAATTACTTCACAAGATTTCAGTGGGTTTTGTCATACATTGACATGAATCAGCCATGGAGTTACATGTATTCCCCATCCCGATCCTCCCTTCCACCTCCCTCTCCACCAGATTCCTCTGGGTCTTCCCAGTGCACCAGGCCTGAGCACTTGTCTCATGCATCCCATCTGGGCTGGTGATCTGTTTCACTATAGATAATATACATGCTGTTCTTTCGAAACATCCCACCCTCACCTTCTCCCACTGAGTTCAAAAGTCTGTTCTGTACTTCTGTGTCTCTTTTTCTGTTTTGCATATAGGGTTATCATTACCATCTTTCTAAATTCCATATATATGTGTTAGTATACTGTATTGGTCTTTATCTTTCTGGCTTACTTCACTCTGTATAATGGGCTCCAGTTTCATCCATCTCATTAGAACTGATTCAAATGAATTCTTTTTAACGGCTGAGTAATATTCCATGGTGTATATGTACCACAGCTTCCTTATCCATTCATCTGCTGATGGGCATCTAGGTTGCTTCCATGTCCTGGCTATTAGAAACAGTGCTGCGATGAACATTGGGGTGCACGTGTCTCTTTCAGATCTGATTTCCTCAGTGTGTATGCCCAGTAGTGGTATTGCTGGGTCATATGGCAGTTCTATTTCCAGTTTTTTAAGAAATCTCCACACTGTTTTCCATAGTGGCTGTACTAGTTTGCATTCCCACCAACAGTGTAAGAGGGTTCCCTTTTCTCCACACCCTCTCCAGCATTTATTGCTTGTAGACTTTTGGATAGCAGCCATCCTGACTGGCGTGTCATTTCCTTTTCCAGAAAAATCTTCCTGATCCAAGGATCAAACCCATGTCTTCTGCATCGGCAGGCAGATTCTTTATCACCGAGCCACCAGGGAAGCCCAAAATCGAGGTACATAGGTACAAATATGTTAAAAACAAATATTTAACAAGTATGTAAAATAAAATAAGAAAGGTAAATTAAATGTACGAAAATATAAAATGTTACTTAGTGACTAAACAACAATGAGAACGTATAAGTGAAATATAATGTTTATCATGAAATCAGTCAAATATTGAGGGGTCTTTGGAAACTGGAGTATTCTGGAAGGACTCCAAGGGACAGGAAACATTTTAGGGGCAAGAGTATAAGTATAATTAATATATGTAATATATTTATGTACTTATATAGTAATTATATATGCAATATTATTAATGCAAATATGTAGATATTGTTCCACCAGAAATAATATCAACATTTTGATACAAATCACAGGCCTGGAAAATAATAATATAAAACATTCCCTAATATATAAGTAGCACTGTGTTAGTCGCTCAGTCTTGTCTGACTCTTTGCAACCCCATGGAATGTGGCCCGTGAGCCTTCTCTGTCCATGGGATTCTCCAGGCAACAATGCTGGAGTGGGTTTCCATTTCCCTCTCCAGGGGATCTTCCCCACTCAGGGATCTAACCTGGGTCTTCCGTATTGCAGGTAGATTCTTTACTCTCTGAGCCACCAGGGAAGTTTGTTTGTAAATTAACAAATAGGAACAAAACTCAAATGAAAATTACAAAAAAATGCATAGAGATTTACAGAAGCAGATGAAAGATCACCAGCAACATTTGAAAGCATACACAATGTTACTAGTAGTTGACAAAACATTATGTAAAAAACAGTACAGTATTTAAAATTATAAAATTAGAAAAATTTTAAATTATAATAAAGCCAGTAAATTTAGTTTGATATAGGGTTGTCACAAACTTTCAATTTGTTAAAAAAAAAAAAAAAAGAAAAATACAGTATCTATGAAGTGCAATAAAACTAGGTATATCTATATATATAGTTATCAAAGGGAAAAAGTATCTGCCCTCCCATGTTCAATGAGTATACTATTCATCATAGACAAGATATGGAAAGAACCCAAATGCACATGGACATATATTTGAATAGAAAATTATGATATATATCCATAACAATATGCACTTCCTTGGTAGCTCAGTAGTAAGAATCTGCCTACCAATGCTGGAGACAGGGGTTCAATCCCCAGATGGGGAATATCCCCTGGAGGAGAAAATGGCAACCACTCCAACATTCTTTCTTGCCTGGGAAATCCTAAGGACACTGGAGGGCTACAGTCCATGGGGTCACAAAAGAGTTGTATATGACTTTGCAACTAAACAACAACATCATCTATAGCAATAGAATATGATACAGGCTTTAAAAATAAGAAAATCTTGCCATTTTCACAACATGGATAAAACTGGAGGATATTATGCTAAATGAAATAAGTCAGTCACAGAAGGGTAAATATTGCATAATTCCACTTATATGAAATACCTAAAATAGGCAAACCCAGAAACAGAGAATACAATAGTGATTGCCAGGTTGTGAGGAGTAGATTAAGCAGTTGTCATTTAATGGGCATAAATTTTCAGTTAAGCCAAGTGAATAAATTTTGGACAGCTACTCTATAACGTGGTGACTATACAGCCCTTCCTCAACTTACATGAATTTACATCCAGATAAAGCTATTGTAAATGAAAATGCTTTTAAGATATTTAATCTACAGAACATCATAGCTTAGTCTATTTTAAATACATCCGAACATTTACATTAGCCTACAAAGTCTATTTGATAATAAAGTATTGGATAGCTCATGATATTTATAAAATATTGTACTGAAAGTAAAACATAGAATGGTAGTATGGGGAGGGGAGGAGCCAAGATGGCGGAGGAGTAGGACGGAGAGACCACTTTCTCTCCTAGAAATTCATCAAAAAAATAACTGAACGCAGAGCAAACTTCACAAAACAACTTCTGATCGCTAGCTGAGGTCATCAGGCGCCCAGAAAAGCAGCCCATTGTCTTCGAAAGGAGGTAGGACAAAATATAAAAGATAAAAAGCGAAACAAAAGAGCTAAGGACGGAGATCCGTCCCCGGGAAGGGACTTAATAGAGGACGTTCCCAGACACCGGGAAACCCTCGCTCTGGCGGGCCTGGGGGAAGTGTTGGAATCTCAAGAGTTTGAATCTGACTGGGAGGGATACAATAAATAAAACCCACAGATTAAGAGCCTAAAAGCAACTCCCAGCAGAAAAGTACCCCAGACGCCCGCATCCGCCACCAGCAAGTGGGGACGGAACGGAGAGGAGCGGGCGGCATTGCTTAGGGTAAGGACCGGGCCTGAGTGCCCTGAGGACAATCAGAGGGAGCTTTTGTGAGTTGCCAACTTGAACTGTGGGAGAGCAAAGAGAGAGAGAAAGCTAACCGGCCCGAACACACTGCCGGCCGTTCGCAGAGCAAAGGGACCGAGATTCTGGGCGGCCGAAGCCCGCCGGGAGGGTCGTGGCGAGACGGAGGGCGCGGGCGCCCGACCGGCGCGGGCGGGAACTGCGGCTGGGGACACGGAGGGCAGAGGGCGCGCGCTCCCGACTGGCGCCGGCGGGGACTGAGACTGGGACCGCGCGGGGCAGAGGACGCGCCGCACCCGGGGAGAGAGCGCCCGTCAAGCGCCTGGCTGCCTGGGCCGCTCGGGCGGCGTGGGGACGGAGCGCGGGCCCGGCTTTGTGTGCCGCGCTTTTGTGAATCGCCCGAGGGCTGGAGCCGCGCGCAGCGTGGCGCGCGCTTCAGACGGAGCAGCCCGGAGCCTGAGCAGCGCAGATCGAGAAAAGAGCGCAAGCCTCTCCCGGGAGCGCCGGTCCCTCACCGCACAGCCCCTCGCCGCAGCGCGACGGAACTAGCTACCTGAATAAGAATCCACCTCCGCCCCGTGTGTCAGGGCGGAAATTAGGCGCGGAAGAGAGACCGGCAACAGAACCCAAATAAACAAAGGGACCGGTGTAACAGATTAAAATCCCCGAAGAAACCACGGACTGACTACACCGGAAGGGCCTGTAGATATCGAGAAGTGTAAGCTGGAACGAGGAGCTATCTGAAGCTGAGCCGAACCCACACTGACCGCAACAGCTCCAGGGAAACTCCTAGATATATTTTTTCTTTTTCTTTTTTTTTTCTTTTTTTCTTTCTTTTTTTTTTTTTTTTTTAAGTAAGGAAAAAAAAAATTTTTTTTTTCTTTCTTTTTTCTTGGTTCTCTTTTATTTTCCTTTAAAAATTCCTTATTACTCCCCCATTACTCCTTAACTTTCATTTTCATAGATTTTTACGATTTTTTTTAATTACGCAAAACAATTTTTTTTCTCATTCTTTTTTCTTTTTTTTTTTCTTCTTTTTTTCTTTTCTTTTTTCTTCTCTTCTATTTTCTTTTTCTTTTTCTCTTATTTCTTTTAAAGCCCTCTAGCACTCCTTTTACTACGCCTTAATTTTCATTTTCAATCCACTATAACCTTACAGAAGAAAGAGAAAGGGAAGAAAAAAAAAAAAAAAAAAAGAAGAGAAGCCCTATTTTTATACCAAACTTCATATATATTTCTAAAATTTCTTTTGTGTGTTTTGGTTTTTGTTTTTAATATAGTATTTTTAAGAGTCTAACCTCTACTCTAGATTTTTAATTTTTGTTTTTCAGTATATGATATAAATTGTGAACATTTAAGAATCCAATATTCAGCTCCCATTTTTATTCACGAGTGTGTTGATTATTCTCTCCCAATCTTGACTCTGTTTTCTACCTCAGAACACCTCTATTTCCTCCTTCCCCCTTCTCTTCCCAATCCAATTCTGTGAATCTTTGTGGGTGTCTGGGCTACGGAGAACACTCTGGGATCAGACAACTTCGTAGATCTGTCTCTCTCCTCTTGAGTCCCCCTCTTTCTCCTCCTGCCCATCTCTATCTCCCTCCTCCCTCTCCTCTTCTCCATGTAACTCGGTGAACCTCTCTGGGTATCCCTAATGGGGGAGAAACTTTCCACCATTAACATAGAAGTTTTATTATCAGTGCTGTATAGTTGGAGAAGTCCTGAGACTATAGGAAGAATAAAACTGAAATCCAGAAGCAGGAGACTTAAGCCCAAAACCTGAGAACACCAGAAAACTCCTGACTACATGAATCTTTAAGTAATAAGTGACCCTACAAAAGCCTCCATACCTGCAACGAAACCAACCACCACCCAAGAGCCAATAAGTTCTAGAGCACGACATACCACGCAAATTCTCCAGCAACGCAGGAACATTGCCCTGAACGTCAACATACAGACTGCCCAAGGTCACACCTAACACATAGACCCATCTCAAAACTCATTACTGGGCACTCCATTGCTATCCAAAGAGAAGAAATCAAGATCCGCACACCAGAACACTGACGCAAGCTTCGCTAATCAGGAAACCTTGACAAGCCAATCGTCTAACCCCACCCACTGGGTAAAACCTCCACAATAAAAAGGAACCACAGACCTCCAGAATACAGAAAGCCCACTCCAGACACAGCAATCTAAACAAGATGAAAAGGCAGAGAAATACCCAACAGGTAAAGGAACATGAAAAGGGCCCACCAAGTCAAACAAAAGAGGAGGAGATAGGGAATCTACCTGAAAAAGAATTTAGAATAATGATAATAAAAATGATCCAAAATCTTGAAAGCAAAATGGAGGTACAGATAAATAGCCTGGAGACAAAGATTGAAAAGATGCAAGAAATGTTTAATAAAGATCTAGAAGAAATAAAAAAGAGTCAATTGAAAATGAATAATGCAATGAATGAGATCAAAAACACTCTGGAGGGAACCAAGAGTAGAATAACGGAGACAGAAGATAGAATAAGTGAGGTAGAAGATAAAATGGTGGAAATAAATGAAGCAGAGAGGAAAAAAGAAAAAAGGATCAAAAGAAATGAGGACAACCTCAGGGACCTCTGGGACAATGTGAAACGCCCCAACATTCGAATCATAGGAGTTCCAGAAGAAGAAGACAAAAAGAAAGGCCATGAGAAAATACTCGAGGAGATAATAGCTGAAAACTTCCCTAAAATGGGGAAGGAAATAGCCACCCAAGTCCAAGAAACCCAGAGAGTCCCAAACAGGATAAACCCAAGGCGAAACACCCCAAGACACATATTAATCAAATTAACAAAGATCAAACACAAAGAACAAATACTAAAAGCAGCAAGGGAGAAACAACAAATAACACACAAAGGGATTCCTATAAGGATAACAGCTGATCTATCAATAGAAACCCTCCAGGCCAGAAGGGAATGGCAGGACATACTGAAAGTAATGAAAGAGAATAACCTACAACCTAGATTACTGTACCCAGCAAGGATCTCATTCAGATATGAAGGAGAATTCAAAAGCTTTACAGACAAGCAAAAGCTGAGAGAATTCAGCACCACCAAACCAGCTCTTCAACAAATGCTAAAGGATCTTCTCTAGACAGGAAATGCAGAAAGGTTGTATAAACGTGAACCCAAAACAACAAAGTAAATGACAACGGGACCACACCTATCAATAATTACCTTAAATGTAAATGGGTTGAATGCCCCAACCAAAAGACAAAGATTGGCTGAATGGATACAAAAACAAGACCCCTATATATGCTGTCTACAAGAGACCCACCTCAAAACAAGGGACACATACAGACTCAAAGTGAAGGGCTGGAAAAAAATATTTCACGCAAACGGAGACCAAAAGAAAGCAGGAGTCGCAATACTCATATCAGATAAAATAGACTTTCAAATAAAGGATGTGAAAAGAGACAAAGAAGGTCACTACATAATGATCAAAGGATCAATCCAAGAAGAAGATATAACAATTATAAATATATATGCACCCAACATAGGAGCACCGCAATATGTACGGCAAACACTAACGAGTATGAAAGAGGAAATTAATAGTAACACAATAATAGTGGGAGACTTTAATACCCCACTCACAACCATGGATAGATCAACTAAACAGAAAATCAACAAGGAAACACAAACCTTAAATGATACAATGGACCAGCTAGACCTAATTGATATCTATAGGACATTTCACCCCAAAACAATCAACTTCACCTTTTTCTCAAGTGCACACGGAACCTTCTCCAGAATAGATCACATCCTGGGCCATAAATCTGGTCTTGGAAAATTCAAAAAAATTGAAATCATTCCAGTCATCTTTTCTGACCACAGTGCAGTAAGATTAGATCTCAATTACAGGAAAAAAATTGTTAAAAATTCCAACATATGGAGGCTAAATAACACGCTTCTGAATAACCAACAAATCATAGAAGAAATCAAAAAAGAAATCAAAGTATGTATAGAAATAAATGAAAATGAAAACACAACAACCCAAAACCTATGGGACACTGTAAAAGCAGTGCTAAGGGGAAGGTTCATAGCATTACAGGCACACATCAAGAAACAAGAAAAAAGCCAAATAAATAACCTAACTCTACACCTAAAACAATTAGAGAAGGAAGAAATGAAGAACCCCAGGGTTAGCAGAAGGAAAGAAATCTTAAAAATTAGGGCAGAAATAAATGCAAAAGAAACTAAAGAGACCATAGCAAAAATCAACAAAGCTAAAAGCTGGTTTTTTGAAAAAATAAACAAAATTGACAAACCATTAGCAAGACTCATTAAGAAACAAAGAGAGAAGAACCAAATTAACAAAATAAGAAATGAAAAGGGTGAGATCACAACAGACAACACTGAAATACAAAGGATCATAAGAGACTACTACCAGCAGCTCTATGCCAATAAAATGGACAACTTGGATGAAATGGACAAATTCTTAGAAAAGTATAACTTTCCAAAACTGAACCAGGAAGAAATAGAAGATCTTAACAGAGCCATCACAAGCAAGGAAATCGAAACTGTAATCAGAAATCTTCCAGCAAACAAAAGCCCAGGACCAGATGGCTTCACAGCTGAATTCTACCAAAAATTTAGAGAAGAGCTAACACCTATCTTACTCAAACTCTTCCAGAAAATTGCAGAAGAAGGTAAACTTCCAAACTCATTCTATGAGGCCACCATCACCCTAATTCCAAAACCAGACAAAGATGCCACAAAAAAAGAAAACTACAGGCCAATATCACTGATGAACATAGATGCAAAAATCCTTAACAAAATTCTAGCAAACAGAATCCAACAACATATTAAAAAAATCATACACCATGACCAAGTGGGCTTTATCCCAGGAATGCAAGGATTCTTTAATATCCGCAAATCGATCAACGTAATACACCACATTAACAAATTGAAAGATAAAAAACATATGATTATCTCAATAGATGCAGAGAAAGCCTTTGACAAAATTCAACACTCATTTATGATTAAAACTCTCCAGAAAGCAGGAATAGAAGGAACATACCTCAACATAATAAAAGCTATATATGACAAACCCACAGCAAGCATCACCCTCAATGGTGAAAAATTGAAAGCATTTCCTCTGAAATCAGGAACAAGACAAGGATGCCCACTCTCACCACTACTATTCAACATAGTGTTGGAAGTTTTGGCCACAGCAATCAGAGCAGAAAAAGACATAAAAGGAATCCAGATAGGAAAAGAAGAAGTGAAACTCTCTCTGTTTGCAGATGACATGATCCTCTACATAGAAAACCCTAAAGACTCTACCAGAAAATTACTAGAGCTAATTAATGAATATAGTAAAGTTGCAGGATATAAAATTAACACACAGAAATCCCTTGCATTCCTATACACTAACAATGAAAAAACAGAAAGAGAAATTAAGGAAACAATACCATTCACCATTGCAACAAAAAGAATAAAATACTTAGGAGTATATCTACCTAAAGAAACAAAAGACCTATACATAGAAAACTATAAAACACTGATGAAAGAAATCAAAGAGGACACAAACAGTTGGAGAAACATACCGTGTTCATGGATTGGAAGAATCAATATTGTCAAAATGGCTATTCTACCCAAAGCAATCTATAGATTCAATGCAATCCCTATCAAGCTACCAACGGTATTTTTCACAGAATTAGAACAAATAATTTCACAATTTGTATGGAAATACAAAAAACCTCGAATAGCCAAAGTAATCTTGAGAAAGAAGAATGGAACTGGAGGAATCAACCTGCCTGACTTCAGACTCTACTACAAAGCCACAGTCATCAAGACAGTATGGTACTGGCACAAAGACAGAAATATAGATCAATGGAACAGAATAGAAAGCCCAGAGATAAATCCACGAACCTATGGACAGCTTATCTTTGACAAAGGAGGCAAGGATATACAATGGAAAAAAGACAATCTCTTTAACAAGTGGTGCTGGGAAAACTGGTTAACCACTTGTAAAAGAATGAAACTAGAACACTTCCTAACACCATACACAAAAATAAACTCAAAATGGATTAAAGATCTAAATGTAAGACCAGAAACTATAAAACTCCTAGAGGAGAACATAGGCAAAACACTCTCCGACATAAATCACAGCAAGATCTTCTATGACCCACCTCCCAGAATATTGGAAATAAAAGCAAAAATAAACAAATGGGACTTAATGAAAATTAAAAGCTTTTGCACAACAAAGGAAACTATAAGTAAGGTGAAAAGACAGCCCTCAGATTGGGAGAAAATAATAACAAATGAGGAAACAAAGGATTCATCTCAAAAATATACAAGCAACTCCTGAAGCTCAATTCCAGAAAAATAAACGACCCAATCAAAAAATGGGCCAAAGAACTAAACAGACATTTCTCCAAAGAAGACATACAGATGGCTAACAAACACATGAAAAGATGCTCAACATCACTCATCATCAGAGAAATGCAAATCAAAACCACAATGAGGTACCATTACACGCCAGTCAGGATGGCTGCTATCCAAAAGTCTACAAGCAATAAATGCTGGAGAGGGTGTGGAGAAAAGGGAACCCTCTTACACTGTTGGTGGGAATGCAAACTAGTACAGCCACTATGGAAAACAGTGTGGAGATTTCTTAAAAAACTGGAAATAGAACTGCCATATGACCCAGCAATACCACTTCTGGGCATACACACTGAGGAATCCAGATCTGAAAGAGACACGTGCACCCCAATGTTCATCGCAGCACTGTTTATAATAGCCAGGACATGGAAGCAACCTAGATGCCCATCAGCAGATGAATGGATAAGGAAGCTGTGGTACATATACACCATGGAATATTACTCAGCCGTTAAAAAGAATTCATTTGAATCAGTTCTAATGAGATGGATGAAACTGGAGCCCATTATACAGAGTGAAGTAAGTCAGAAAGATAAAGAACATTACAGTATACTAACACATATATACGGAATTTAGATAGATGGTGGCGATAACCCTATATGCAAAACAGAAAAAGAGACACAGAAATACAGAACAGACTTTTGAACTCTGGGGGAGAACGTGAGGGTGGGATGTTTTGAAAGAACAGCATGTATATTATCTATGGTGAAACGGACCACCAGCCCAGGTGGGATACATGAGTCAGGTGCTCGGGCCTGGTGCACTGGGAGGACCCTGAGGAGTCGGGTGGGGAGGGAGGTGGGAGGGGGGATCGGGATGGGGAATACATGTAACTATATGGCTGATTCATGTCAATGTATGACAAAACCCACTGAAATGTTGTAAAGTGATTGGCCTCCAACTAATAAAATAATATTAAAAAAAAAAAAAAAAAAAAGAATGGTAGTATGGGTACAGGATGGGTACAGGTATGTTACTTGTTTATCCGTGTGATCATATGACTGACTGGAGCTGCAGCTCACTACAGTTCCCCCAGAATCATGAGAGGGTATCTACTGTATATCACTAGCCTGGGAAAAGGTCAGATTCAAAACTGGAAGCGCAGCCTCCACTGGATGTCTGTCACTTAGAACAATGGAAAAATGAAAAGTCAAGCCATCATAAGTCAAGCCATCATAAGTCAAGCCATCATAAGTTGGGGACTGTAGTTATCAATACAGTGGTGCACACTTAAAAATCTAAGAGGTTAGACTTCATGTTAAGTGTAACAAAAACAAACAAAAAATACCAAAGTGACATAAGAAACTCTGAGAGGTGTTGGATATCTTTTTGTGATAGAGGTGACAGTATCATGAGTGTTGCAAACTCACCAAATTGTATACGTTAAATATATACAGCTTTTACATCAATCATACTTTGTTAAAGAGAGAGAGAGAACCCAGAATACATTTTACCATACAACAATAATTTCAAGTGAATTACAGTGGAAAGTGTATAATCATAGATGATTCAGAGATTTCCAGCTCTTCCCTATAAGACATAGTGACTTATAAGAGATAGGGTAATGAGTTTCTAATTTCAGACTTGCCATTTAAACCCAAATTAAAAAAAATTTTCCACTGCAGCTTTTTAATCTAAATAGACATGTATATATCAAAATTATTGAGGCTTGAGTTTTAAACTAAGGAGAACATAACTTGTCATAAAATATGTAGATACTTTTAGATGATCCTTGATATTATTTTCATACCCTTGGACTGTATGACACTGAGGTTTGGTTTGAAATTACTTAGTGCAGGGTTTTGAAAAGTATGCACACTGTACATGATGCAACTCATGACCACTTCTCAGCGCATATGCTTTCTATCAATATTGAACCAAAATGAAGTGATATATAAATGCTCAGCTATTTAATTCAAGATTATTGTCTACATTAAATATGATCATGAGATTTGCATCCAGTACTATCCATAAGGTTGCTAATTAACTTTTCATAACCTAGACAATCGCATGTGGTATACTTTAACAAGTGCAGAGAACTAACATCTCAAATTGGCAAGAGGTATCTGTAAGGCATTTCCAGGATAGCACTAACATATGGCATGATGTGAGAAATATCACCTTATCTTCAATACCTTCTCTCTGTCTCAACATATGTACCTAAGAATTTAGCAAGGGTATTTTCATACTCAATGGCAAATGTTTTTAAAAGCTTATTTCCTATAAATTTGATTGTTTTGGCCCAAGCCTGGTCAAAATTTAGAAAGCAGTCTTTAATTACAAATAGTTTCTCTTGGCATCCTATTCAGTATCACAAACTATCTCAGCCACTTTTGATTGCAACTGTAATTGCTGAGTTAGACACCGACAACTTTTTTACTGCCAGTTTCTACTGAAGACTCATGTATCTTCTTTATGCACATTTGGTTGTCCTAGAAGTTGCTATGTCATGATTACCTCTTGATAAACAGTGATAAGAGATAGGAATGTGACAAATGTGACATTATGGCAGAGGTATAAGTTCTAATATTTTAGATATAATATTTTTATTAGGATTGGAAAATCCTAGCTATTTATGGAATAGGGAAGAAGATAATCTTCATCAATGGGGTGGGCACTTAGTAGAGAATTAAAAACAATAATGCAAAAAAATATGCAGTCATAGTATTTTACTCTTCCAGTCCTCAATTATAATATTTAAAATTAAAAATAGGTAATCATGTATAAAAGCATACAAAAATAAGTATATTCAGAGTACAAAGAGATCACATGGAATCTAAAAATGTTACATAGAACATATGATTCTACTAGCTGTTATAAGGAGAGTGAAATTTATGTTTGTTATAATGACAGTAGAAACTAATAAAAAGTTTAGATAATAAATAAGATCATAAATTTTAAATATCCTGAGTTATTCAGAAAAAGATACTGAGTCAGAGTACCAGTTCATTAATGATATAATTCCCAACATCAGAAAAAAAGAATGTGCGTACAGACTGTTAAGTCCTTTTCATAACTCATTAATTTGTTTAACATTCACAAATTAGATATCCCATTTATTTTCCATGCCCCCTGATCATCTAAGCAGATGCAGTTATCATTGTACTCAGCTATGTTCCTCTTAGTGAGGATGTTGACAAGAGAAATGAGATCTAACACTCTCTTAAAGTGAATCCAATTGACAAATAGATTGAATAATACTTTAAATGGCTAGAATACCCTTACCAAACGTACTGTGAAGATTAAGTATGAGACTTAGAATTGAATGTATTGGCTATTTGTGGAGATAACTCCTTAACATAAACCTAGAGACTCAATGAAAAGCTCTGATAAAAATGTACCAGGGACACTATATTTTAAGTTTCATATAAGTATTTTGCCTCATACAAAGTGTCCAAAGTGAAAAGTTTTTTGAAAGTATAGATTTAAGATGTGTCACTAGAATTCAAAGTAGACAGGGCTAAGCAACAATCAATGGTTGTAATATTTCAGGAAATGGGCTAGGGTTGAGGAATATTCTGAGTGACAAAAAAATAACCATGAATATAAATTGTGACACCATTCCAAAAGCATAAGATTGAATAGGGGAAAATATAGTAAGTGTAAGAGTGAGCCAGAGAAGAAGATAAAGAAAAAAAAAAAAAGCCAAACAGAATGGCTATCGGATTTCTCCTAACCCTGTCTATTTTACAAGACAATTTGATGGTAATAAAGATAAGTTGAACAAACTTTTCTTAGTTTAGCAACTAACTAGAAGCAGAAGAAAATATTTTGTTATCCTCATGTTTCCCTTTACAGCAATCTATTTTGAAAATGTTTTATATGATCTTAACCAGAAAATACTGAAGAAAATACCTGATGTTTTTCACCAGCCTGTATTTCTTATTACATGTGAAATAAAGTCAGCATATTAGAGAGATAAATTTCAAAATATTCATTGTCATAAAGATGTATACAACCAGGTAATAGGATAGAAAACACTGTAATGTACATGCTTTCAGATGTTATAAATTAGAGGTTTCATTTATAATTCCCTGAAATCACCCAACATTTAACACTGGAATGCATTTAACACTGATGGCATCACTATCCCATTTTGGCAGTTTGATCAGCTTTGTCACTTAGACATCTAGTAGTTTTAATATTGATTCATGCATTAATCAGAGCCATTTTATTTCAAAATTGGCATAAGAAACTGTTATGAGTTAATGCGATGACATGTGCTACCAAAGACTAAATTAACATTTTACTGCTGTTAACCACAGGCAATATCTCAGTTAAAAAAAAGAAAAACAACTGCCAAAACCTCACCATCCAATATGTTTAAGTCTCAGGATGTCTGATCAGGCTTCCCAGGAGGCGGTAGTAGTAAAGAACCCTCCAGCCAATGCAGGAGACATGACAGACACCAGTTCAATCCCTGGGTCAGGAAGATACTCTGGAGAAGGGCATGGCAACCCACTCCAGTATTTCTGCCTGGAGAATTCCATGGACAGAGGAACCTAGCTGGCTGCAGTCCATGGGGTCTCAAAGAGTCAGATACAGCTGAAGCAATTTAGCACGTATGCACAGGCTATACCTACCAATGAAAAGGAGGAAGTATATCTTTCTTTCCTACTGTTGAAATGAAAGGCAGGTTTTGAATGTCTAATCAAGGTTTTGATATTCCATCGATCTAACTATGTGTTTACTAGTAATTTATGAATACGTAACAAAACCATTTAACATCCTTAATAAAAATTTATATAATTAGTGAAGTCATAAATTTAAAGATAAGCAAATATAAATGCTTATTAATATCATATTTCTAATCATCTTCTAGTATTACTGATTACTTTATGCAACAGGGAAAGTTCATTTCAAATATCTTCTAATTTCATACCCGAAAGATGATAACTGGCTGGAAAGAAAAATAAAACTTTGTTTCTGTGAGCATAATTTGTAAACTTTTTACTTTAGCAACTCACCTAAGGCAATAGTTACGCATTAGTGTTCATCCCTGAGAAATTCTGGCTCCTAACCCTTGGGGGTTTACACAGCAAATGTCACATCTTCCATGTGTAGATAAATTCATAAATCAATGTGTACAGCTCATATTGCCTGAATCTTTATAGCAAATTTTAATCAGTTAAACACACACAAATATTGCCACATTTCATCCACTGCTATGATGAGATCAGAATACAGCAGATGTAGCTGCATGACAAAGATATATTGCAATTAATGTCAAGCAGATTCTGGGTAAAATATCTTAGGAAAATGTAACTAATGTTTACTTTCAGTGATTCAATCATGTCTTCACACTATAAAAGAGAGTGAGAAGATAATCTTGCCTTTCATATGAGAACAATTTTGAATATAATAAACAGGTATTTTGGCACGTTTCCCACAAAGTTAAGTTGTACTTGGTACCTGAGAGAGGACACACATGCAATCTGTAAGAATGGAAGAAGAGGATAGAAGAAAGGAGAAACACTAGAGTATACCTCATCTTGTCTTGTGACTTTAAGGATATGTATCTGGTTATATTCTTTGAGTAGAAGAAATAGTTGAGACAAGTGCTTGGGCCTGGTGCACTGGGAAGACCCAGAGGGATCTGGTGGAGAGGGAGGTGGGAGGGGGGTTCAGAATGGGGAATCCATTGCTGATTCATGTCAATGTATGACAAAAACCACTACAATATTGTAAAGTAATTAGCCTCCAACTAATAAAAATAAATGAAAAAATTTAAAAAAGAGAGAATATTCTAAACTGGTCAAGGTAATAGATAAAATGAAATGAAAATTTGTTCTCATGGGAGTTTAGGAGAGAGATACAAGGATGGACATATCAGAAAGGCCACAGAGTGTAAAGACAATCTGTGTTCATGGAAGGAGCCAGCACTGAACCCTGCATGACACTCTTCACTGTGAGAGGGGAGCAAAACACTACCCAGCGGCAAGGTGATGTTGGCAGGCTGATTATACAAAATGGTGCTGACTTAGCCGGAGTCGAGGCTGTAATCAAAGAAATATATGATTCGAACATGAATGTGCGTTTGCTTCAGTGCATATACTGACTGACATCGCCATTTGTGGATCTACAGAATGCCTGAGTCTTCACCACACAATACTGTTGCTGACTAAATGACATATTTTATATGAAGGAAATACGTCTATGAGTTGATACTCAAAGTGTTCAACTGTCTTACCAAGTGCCCTTTACTTTAAAGTCTATAGCTTGATAGAATGATGAGACAGACTGGTAGAAGCTCAACTGCCGAACATGCTAGAAGGAAAAATGTAAGAAGGCTGTAGCACTGTGCTATCAGTTCAGTTCAGTTGCTCAGTTGTGTCCAACTCTTTGCAACCCCATGAATCACAGCATGCCAGGCCTCCCTGTCCATCACCAACTCCCGGAGTTCACTCAAACCCATGCCCATCAAGTCGGTGATGCCATCCAGCCATCTCATCTTCTGCTGTACCCCTCTGCTGCCCTCAATCTTTCCCAGCATCAGGGTCTTTTCAAATGAGTCAGCTCTTTGCATCAGGTGGCCAGAGTATTGCAGTTTCAGCTTCAACATCAGTCCTTTCAATGAACACCCAGGGCTGACCTCCTTTAGGATGGAGTGGTTGGATCTCCTTGCAGTCCAAGGGACTCTCAAGAGTCTGCTCCAACACCACAGTTCAAAAGCATCAACCCTTCGGTGCTCATCTTTGTTTATAGTCCAACTCTCAAATCCACTTATGACCACTGGAAAAACCATAGCCTTGACTAGATGGACGTTTATTGACAAAGTAATGTCTCCATCCCGTAATATGCTGTCTAGGTTGGTCATAACTTTCCCCCCAAGGAGTAAGCATCTTTTAATTTCATGGCTGCAATCACCATCTGCAGTGATTTTGGAGTCCAGAAAAATAGTCAGCCACTGTTTCCACCATTTCCCCATCTATTTCCCATGAAGTGATGGGACTGGATGCTATGATCTTAGTGTTCTGAATGTTGAGCTTTAAGTCAACCTTTTCACTCTCCTCTCTCACTTTCATCAAGAGGCTCTTTAGTTCTTCTTCATGTGCTATAGGATACATTTTATGCCTAAAATCAGTGGTCAACATATGAGGCCATTTCCCACATAGCCAGATTGCACAAGTCAAGGGATTAAATGTTAGAAGTATGAATGGCCTTCTCACAATTATAACTAATAATAATACATGCAAGGATTTTTTTTCCTCACAGTCACTAGATACTTAAGATGCAAATGTTTCTATCAGGACAATGAGCTGCAGGACAAGAGCTGGTTTCAATAAATGGAAAATTGAGTGAGCCACTTGACAATTTTTCAGATTGTCATCACACTGACCAAAGAGAAGGAGTGAGTGATCCAACTACCAGTCATGATATAAAATGAGGGCAAGAAGGAACAATGTCAAGAACCAGAATACTGATTACATTGCCACTTAGTATTCCCATGCCAAATAATGCTATTGGTGGAAAACTAGAAACTATAAACACACAACTACTCAGGGCTTCTGTTTTCTTATATTGAGGGCTTAGTTTTCTTCAACCAAACAAAGGGCTAGAGTGGTTACTAAGGGGGACACGTGTTCACAGTACACTAATTTGTGTACTGCACTGTTTGTGTATTCTACATTTGTACCTCTAGAGCTGGTCTTCATCCTCTCTGTCCTTCTCTGTGCACAAGACAGCCTGACTTCTAGGGCTTCCATTTGAGTTCAATTAATGGGAGACTCTAGTGAGAGAGAGGTCGGGTACATTCTCTGCTCCTGCCTTTCATTATATGTTCTGATCTTTGCTGTATTCTCCTCCCCAAGCCATAGCTTCTGAGTCCCACTCCCAAGAAAACAGACTTCACTGGGTTGCACGGAGGTGATTTACACGGTGAATATTCCCCACTGCTTCTGGGTTCCAGAAGCATCACCATATTTCTATTTTTGTTGCTAACACTGCTATAAATTGTGTTTGTTAAAGTCTCTTCGGATATTACTTTGAATGTTTTGTCTGTTCAAGTTTTTGACTAATATGTCATCACATTAAATGAACTTACTCTCAATTTTGATGTAAACCAAAAACTGCTCTAAAAAATAAGTTCTCTTATAAAAGGGTGCTTATAACATTTTCACATGGAGTGATGAGGTTGAAAGGGGATTATGTTTTGTGAACAAGAACAATATCTAGTTCATAGTAAACTAGCATTCATAATTGTTAATTCCTTTCACCAATATTTTATCCCAAATAGGATGAAGAGGCATTGACTAAAGACCAGTTCTCATTTTTAGTTTACTAATTCTAAATTCAGGGCAAAATGAAATATATATATGATGAATATTAATGTTCACATATCCTAAAAAAATGAGTGTAAATTATCTTACAATTAGCATGGTATAAAATAGATTAATGGGGAAAAGAAATAATAAAGTCTTCCTTTAATTTCACTATCCAAAAAAAAAAGACAGTGTCAAGAGAATGAGAAGACAAGTTACAGACTTTTAGAAAATATTTGTAAAGGACACATCTGATGAAGGACTGATATTCAAAATATATAAAGACCTCATAAAACTCAATGATTAAAAAGCAACTCGATTTAAAAGTAGGCCAAAGACTTTAACAGACACCTCAGCAAAGATTATACACATGTCCTGGAAACCAACACAACACTATATAGCAATTTTTCACCAATTAAAAAGAAATTTAAAAAAAGAAGATACACAGATGGTAACTCAAGCATATGAAAAGCTACTTCACATCAGATGTCATCAGAGAACTGCAAATTGAAACAATGAGATGCTAACACATACCAATTAAAGTGCCCAGGACACTGACAGCACCAAATGCAGACAAGGATGTAGAACCACAGGCACTCTCATCTGCTGCTGGTGAGAATGCAAAATAATAGTCACTTTGGAAGATATTCTGAAGGTTTCTTATAAAGTCGAACACACTTTTACCATATCTAGCAGTCACACTCCTTGGTATATACCCAAAGTTCAGTTCAGTTGCTCAGTCGTGTCCAACTCTTTGAGATCCCATGGACTGCAGCACACCAGGTCTCCCTGTCCATCACCAACTCCCGGAATTTACTCAAATTCATACCCATAGAGTTGGTGATGTCATCCAACCATCTTATCCTCTGCCATCCCCTTCTCCTCCTGCCTTCAATCTTTCCCAGCATCAGGGTCTTTTCCAACAAGTAGGTTCTTCGCATCAGGTGGCCAAAGTATTGGAGTTTCAACTTCAGTATCAGTCCTTCCAATGAATATTCAGGATTGATTTCCTTTAGGATGGACTGTTTGGATCTCATTGAAGTCCAAGGGCCTCTCACGAGTCTTCTCCAACACAACAGTTCAAAAGCATCAAATCTTTGGTGCTGAACTTTCTTTATAGTCCAACTCTCACATCTCACATGACTACTGGAAAAACCATAGCTCTGACTAGATGGACCTTTGTTGGCAAAGTAACGTCTCTGCTTTTTAATATGCTGTCTAGGTTGGTCATAACTTTTCTTTCAAGCAGCAAGCATCTTTTAATTTCATGGCTACAGTCACCATCTGCAGTGATTTTGAGCCCTCCCCCCAAATAAAATCTGTCACTACTTCTGTTGTTTCCCCATCTATTTGCCATGAAGTGATAGAACCAGATGCCATGATCCTAGTTTTCTGAATGTTGAGTTTTAAGCCAACTTTTCACTCTGCTCTTTTACTTTCATCAAGAAGCTCTTTGGTTCTTCTTTGCTTTCTGCCATAAGGGTGGTGTCATCTGCATATCTGAGGTTATTGATATTTCTTCCAGCAACGTTGATTCCAGCTTGTGCTTCATCCAGCCCAGCATTTCTCATGATATACTCTGCATATAAGTTAAATAAGCAGGGTGACAACCCAAAGTAGCTGACATCTTAAGTCCAAACAAAACGTTGCACAGAGATGTTTATAGCAGATCTATCCATGATGTGCTAAGCCACTTCAGTCATGTCTGACTCTTCATGACCCCATGGACTGTAACTCACCAGGCTCCTCCATCCACAGGATTTACTAGGCAAGAGTACTGGAGTGGGTTGCCATTTCCTATTCCAGGGATCTTCCCGACCCAGGGATCAAACCCACATCTCTTGTATATCTGCATTGGCAAGAGGGTTCTTTACCACTAGTACCAATTGCTAATAAATAATTGTTAAATTAATAAATGTATTGAGCATTGAAAAATGTGAATGGCTAATATTAAGTATTGTGGTGATCACTAAAACTTACAAATGAAAGGTCTTTTCTTTGATCTTTAATTACAAAGAAAGTACAAGTTAAATATTATTAAAATAACCTGAGATGTTAAAGAATCACTGAATTATTTCTGGTTAATTCTAAGGCAATTGGATCTTAAATTTTGAAAAAAATAGATAAAAATTAATTTATACATCAGCTTTCTATGTTTTCTTGATCCTATATTTCAATGGATAGTTCAAAGCAAATAATGAATAACAACATAGATGTTCAAGTTTTAAAGTCCTTCCAAATGCCAAATAAAAGAAGTAAATATAAGTTTACAGTTTTATTTCTCTACCGTTAATTGCAGAATAAAAGATTATTAATGCTATTTTTAAGCAAAACGGTTAGAGAAATATTTTTGTCATTATTACTGTTATTACTATTAATACATTGGGCTTCCCAGGTGGTTCTAGTGTTAAAGAACCCTCCTGTAAATGCAGGAAACATAAGAGATGTAGATTTGATCCCTGGGTTGGGAAGATCCCCTGGAGGAGGGCATAGCAACCCACTCCAGTATTCTTGCCCAGAGAATCCCATGAACAGAGAAGCCTGGTGGGCTACAGTCCATAGGGTAGCAAAGAGTCAGACAAGACTGAAGCAACTTAGCATGCGTGCACACATTATTAATATATTAATAATAATCTCATGTCTTAGGTATATCCCCAGCAATTTGCAGGAAACAAAGGTAGGAACAGCACTTATCTGTTATGACCAGAAACAAGAAATAACAAGAGAAATAGAAGTTGTTTATTCCCTTTAGCTGAATAAAAAATGCCTCCACATAGTCAGATCAATACTCATGTGGGGCCCCACTTACTTTTCTGTTCTGCCACCTTTGTCTTCTATATTTATAGACCCTCTCTGTAACACACAGCTATAGAAGTTCTAGTCACCATGTATGCAGTTAATACAAGAAAGGTTAAAAAAATATGTTCACAAACTTTCTGCCTCAATGTCCCAATTTGAGGAGCTAATAAGCCTCACCAAATAATTTCTGGTTGCATCATTAGCCAGAACTTTTTCACATGGGCACAGAGAACTACAAGAAAAACAGGGATATGGAAACTTTAACTGAGTTGTTGTTGTTTTTAATTTGCTTACAAGAAAAAAAAAAGAATGAAATTGAGACTACAATTAGAAATCTCAGCTACAATATTAATTCCATTAATATTAGAATATTAATTCTAATAATTTCCAGGGTTTAGCAACTGAAACAAGTCCAGGACACTCTCTAACACTGAGATAAGCATTTTCTGTATACTAAACTATCATTAGGTCCACTGAAGACATATTTAGAAAGACTATTCATAATATGCATTCTTCCTAACCTTACTTGTACCAATTTTAAACAATTCTATTTCATCATGGGGGGAATGAAAAACAATCCCTAATACTAAAAATCAGACTACTCATGAATAGTTCAATAAGAAATCAAATGTTTTATTCAGATAATTTCAGCCATAACCCAGTTCAAAGCATCCTTTTGAATATTTACTTCTCTTTCAAAATAAACCTGAATTAATTGAGAAAGATAAAATACAAGTTGTCAGCATCTTCCAACATTCCAGATTATCTATTCAGACAATGAAAGTGAAAGTGAAGTCACTCAGTCACGTCCAACTCTTTGTGACCCCATGGACTATAGCCTACCAGGCTCCTTCATCCATGGAATTTACCAGGTGAGAATACTGGAGTGAGTTGCCATTTCCTTCTCCAGGGGATCTTCCTGACCCAGGGATCGAACCCAGGTCTTCCGCATTGTAGGCAGATGCTTTACCATCTGAACCACCAGGGAAGTCCATTCAGACAATATTGATTACCTACTACATCAGGCAATGTTGACTGCTTGCATTACAATCATTCCTCTTTCCTTCTAATGGAATCTCCATTATATTTGGCTTTAGAATCCGTAAAGATCAAGAGAGAATGGTCACTTCCAGACCTTATGGGATGAACCTTGATTAGACTAAGCCAGTCATGTTATGTTGATCTTAATCTATTTGCTGTGATTATGTTAAGACTGGACAGCTGACATAATTCTGATTAATAAGCTGCTAGTGAACAGTCTTCTTAAGATCTAATAATCCTTAAAAATGGATGGAAATAACTGCCACACTTTTCCTTTCTGGTTTTCTCTCTCCTCCCCTCAAGAGTAAACACTTGGAACTTCTTGAAGCTACCTTGTGATCATGAAGGGAAAAGTTTGAGAACAATCCTTGACAGAACAAAGATGATAAACTAGAAAGATAGGAAAAACCTGGAACCCTGATGACATTGTTGGGTCACTGAAATAAACAGTCCTAGAAGTGCTTTATGTCTGGACTTATTACTTACAATAGATAATTCCTTTAAAAAAAAGATTAATCCACTAATTATTGGGATTTCTGTTAGAAAAGAGCTAAAAATGTACAAGCTGATCATTTCAGTGCAGTTCAGTCACTCAGTTATGTTCAACTCTGTGACCCCATGAACTGCAGCACGCCAGACCTCCCTGTCCATCACCAACTCCCGGAGTTTACTGAAACTCATGTCTATTGAGTCAGTGATGCCATCCAACCACCACATCCTCTGTCTTCCCCTTCTCCTTCCACCTTCAATCTTTCCCAGCATCAGGGTCTTTTCCAATGAGTCAGTTCTTTGCATCAGGTGGCCAAAGTATTGGAGTTTCAGCCTCAGCATCAGTCCTTCCAATGAATATTCAGGACTGATTTCCTTTAGGATGGACTGGTTGGATCTCCTTGCAGTCCAAGGGACTCTCAAGGGTCTTCTCCAGCACCACGGTTCAAAAGCATCAATTCTTTGGTGCTCAGCTTTCTTTAAAGTCCAACTCTCACATCCATACATGACTACTGGAAAGACCATAACCTTGACTAGATGGACCTTTGTTGGCAAAGTAACGTCTCTGCTTTTTAATAAACTGTCTAGGTTGGTCATAACTTTTCTTCCAAGGAACAAGTGTCTTTTAATTTCATGGCTGCAGTAACCATCTGCAGTGATTTTGGAGCCCCAAAAATAAAGTCTTTCACTGTTTCCACTGTTTCCAAGCTGATAAAGATGTCTTATTCACAGGACACTGGGCTTCAGTTTCAAGTATCTCACCCTCCAGGACTAATTTATCCAGACAATGATTCGGTATTCAGAAAAAAAAATGTGTATAATCTATTTTCTTTCAAAGTAATTATACTCATTTCTGGGTGCCTAATTAGGAAGAGCCATACTTATATTTCCTCAAAGTCTGTGTCTGTTTTATTGTCTCAACCTTATTAAACACAGAAATCGTAGCATAAATTTTTCTGGAAATTAAATAGAAAGCTCTCTGAATCTTCTAGCAAATTAGTTGGAGAGTATAGTACAGATAATTATCTATAGGAGAATTGTGTCTCCCATCAACATTATTTAAAGATATGAAGTAAATATAATATGAGTTTATTATGATTTTTCATGACAGTCTCATTTAATAGTCTGAAAAATTCTGCAAGAGCCTATTTTAACTGACTCTAATTTTGAAATTAAGATTTTTAAATTAAATATTTAATTGTTAAAAAATGACTGGGTTTTCCTGAGTTTCTTGCTAGTGATATAGTTTTGGGTCATATTAGACAGTTTTAATGATGTGGCATAGCTGAGAAAAATCAAATTAATTTCTTTATGTTCCAAGTTTCAATTTAGCAAAGATTCATTACTTTACAATTCATTAAACAAATTATATTTTTACAAAATATATAAACAAATACATCAATAATCTGAAGCGCAAAACTAATGAGGTCAGATATATGAATCACAAAATTAACACTTTATGCAAATATTACACAATCTTATATAGTTCCTTAAGATTACCTATATGACACCTCTCAAGTTTTTGCTGCCATGGTAAAGGTTAATCACATTTAGACCAAGAAAACGTTTTGTGTTTTGAGTCATAATGTGCAGGATTTATCTAAGCGACACTTTAGAAATGCTTTATGAATAGATCTTTAATAATTCCTTACAGTTTAATAAATGCTCTTTTTCCTGTTGTTAGTGGAATTTACACATGAAAATTAAGCACTGATTAATGAGCTTTCTTTTATTAAAGATTGCCAAAAATTCTTCCATACAAGCATTTCTCAGAGAGTTATTAAATCATCAGATAATCATTATTTAATTGACCACAAACCCAATGATAACAGAATGCTCATGATTACTCAAATTCCTAGCAACTTAGCTTTTCAAAACTTTTCCTTTTCCTAGTTTCCTTTTATTAGTCAAACAAACTTAGCCTGCTATAACATGTACAGCCCAAAGATTCAGTTACTTAGGAAAAAAGTTCACCTCTTTTTGATTGTACAGGGATGTGTGAGTGTGTAAGTGTGTGTATGTGTGTGTGTGTGTGTGTGTGTGTGTGTGTGTGTGTGTTGGCTCTGCAGTCATTGAGAGGCCCAGGTTCCACTGAGCTTATAATATGTCGTGTGAAAGTTTTCTGAGCATGATCCAGCCTGAAGAAGAGAAGAGTAAGGATAAATAGAAAAAGAATAAGGAAGACACATCTTCTCTCTACTGTTCCAAAATAAAAGTGTTCCAAATCACTTTGCTTAAATTTGTTTGGAGAGAACTATTCATTTAGCACCATCTAGATGCAAAAGCAGTGGCCACAGGACTGGAAAAGGTCAGTTTTCATTCCAATCCCAAAGAAAGGCAATGCCAAAGTATTTTTAAGCAACTGCACAATTGCACTCATCTCACATGCTACCAAAGTAATGCTCAAAATTCTCAAAGCCAGACTTCAACAATACATGAACCGAGAACTTCCAGATGTTGAAGCTGGATTTAGAAAAGCCAGACGAACCAAAGATCAAATTGTCAACATCCATTGGATCATAGGAAAACCAAGAGAGTTCCAGAAAAATATTTACTTCTGCCTCATTGACTATGCTACAGCCTTTCACTTCACAGATCAAACAAACTGTGGAAAATTCTGAAAGAGATGGGACTACCAGACCACCTTACCTGCCTCCTGAGAAATTGTTATGCAGGTAAAGAAGAATAGTTAGAACCACACAAGGAACACTGGAATGGTTAAAAATTGGGAAGGGAGAATGACAAGGATGCATATCATCACCCTGCTTATTTAACTTACATGCAGAGTACATCCTGCAAAATGCCAGGCTGGATGAAGCACAAGTTGGAATCAAGATTGCTGGGAAAAATAACAATTACCTCATATATGCAGATGACACCACCCTTATGGCAGAAAGTAAAGAGGAACTAAAGAAAGTCTTGATAAAGTTGAAAGAAACAAGTGAAAAAGCTGGCTTAAAATTCAATATTCAAAAAATGAAGATCATGGCATCTGGTCCCATCACTTCATGGCAAATAGATGGGGAAACAATGGAAACAGTGACAGACTATTTTTTTCTTGGGCTCCAAAATCATTGTAGATGGTGACTGGCCATGAAATTAAAAGAAACTTGCTGCTTGGAAGAAAAGCTATGACCAATCTAGACAGCATATTAAAAAGCAGAAACACCACTTTGGCGACAAAGGTCCATCTAGTCAAAGCTATGGTTTTTCCAGTAATCTTGTATGGATGCAACAGTTGGACCATAAAGAAGGCTGAGCACCGACGAATTGATGCTTTTGAACTGTGGTGTTGGAGAAGACTCTTGAGAGTCCCTTAGACTGCAAGGAGATCCAACCAGTCTATCCTAAAGGAGATCAGTCCTGAATATTCATTGGGGGACTGATGCTGAAGCTTCAATACTTTGGCCACCTGATGAAGAGCTGACTCATTAGAAAAGACCCTGATGCTGGGAAAGACTGAAGGTGGGAGGAGAAGGGGAGAACCAAGGATGAGATGGCTGTATTGCATCACCGACTCAATGGACATGAGTTTGAGCAACTCCAGGAGATGGTGAGGGATAGGAAAGCCTGGTGTGCTGCAGTCCATGGGGTCACAAAGAGTCAGACATGACTAAGTGATTGAATAACAAAGATGCAAAAGAACTAGAACACATAGTTTAGCTTTGTGCTGTAAAGAAAAGGAAATGGGTTTGGTGATAATCCTGCCAGTTTTGCCATATCTGTCATCTAAACACTATAGTAATGATACACTTCATGTTCGTCAAGTGGTATTTTGCACATCACAGATAATCTATTAATGTTAGTTTCCATCTCTTTCACAGTCAAAGTTATTGTGTTCCAAATAGCCTTTATTATTTTATTAATATTGTCTATATTCTGGATGAGGGCACGGCAAGCCTCTCCAGTATTCTTGCCTGGAGAATCTCTTGGACAATGAGACTGGAAGGCTGCATTCCATAGGGTTGGATGGAGTCAGACATGGCTAAAGCAACTTAGCACACACATCTTCTATATTATAGTAAATTAAAATCCATGAAAAGCAATTCTTAAGGAAAGAATTTAGTAATGACTTGCATTTATTGGGATATTTAGTCCTAATAAAATATGAAATTATATAGTTTAATAAAAATTGTTTGAATAAATCCTTATCTTCAGTTCAGTTCAATTCAGTCACTCAGTCATGTCCAAAACTTTATGACCCATAGACTGCAGCACACCAGGCCTCCCTGACCATCACCAACTCCTGGAGTTTACTCAAACCCAGGTCCATTGAGTCGGTGATGCCATCCTACCGTCTCATCCTCTGTCATCCCCTTCTTCTCTCGCCTTCAGTCTTTCCCAGCATCAGGGTCTTTTCCAATGAGTCAGTTCTTCACATCAGGTGGCCAAAGTATTGGAGTTTCAGCTTCAAAATTAGTCCTTCCAATGAACATCCAGGACTGATCTCCTTTAGGATGGACTGATTGGATCTCCTTGCAGTCCAAGGGACTCTCAAGAGTCTTCTCCAACACAACAGTTCAAAAGCATCAATTCTTCGGTGCTCGACTTTCTTTATAGTCCAACTCTCAAATTCATATATGACCACTGGAAAAACCATAGCTTTGACTAGATGGACCTTTGTCAGCAAAGTAATGTCTCTGTTTTTTAGTATGCTGTCTAGGTTGGCCATAACTTTTCATCCACGGAACAAGCATCTTTTAATTTTATGGTTGCAGTCACCATCTATAGTCTGACACTGCTGCCACTGTTTCCCCATCTATTTGCCATGAAGTGATGGGACCAGGTGCCATGATCTTAGTTTTCTGAATGCTGAATTTTAAGCCAACTTTTCACTCTCCTCTTTCACTTTTTTAAAGAGGCTCTTTAGTTCTTCTTCACTTTCTGCTATAAGGGTGGTGTCAGCTGCACATTTGAGGTTATTGACATTTCTCCCAGCAATCTTAGCTTTAAAGGGCATCATATTTATAAGTTATATACATTATGTATATAAAATCAAGTTCATCTAACCCCCTTATAATTAGCCTACAGAGGAAAATTATACTCAATTAATATGATAAATTGCAATTTTCACTATTTTGTTACAAGGTTTTTCTTTTCACAGATCTTTTTTAATAGTGGGTAATTTATGTTAGCATCTAAGCCTAAACTGCAAAACTGAAAAAAGCACTCTAAATCATTTTAGTATATGAAACAATTTGAGAAATGATATCAAAAGCATTGTTACTCCATTTGCAGATCTCAAACCCCTCAGTGCATCCTACTGGGCCACAGCAAGCATGTTCATGTAACTAAAATAACACAGTAGAATAGAATTGAAAATAGCAGAATGTGTCATACATATCATGAGTAAGACTTTCAGTTAAATCTTTTATTTAGTGATACTTGTTTGGGCATGTGTATGTATAATGTATTTATTTCCTAATATCACTGCATTATAAAAAAAAAAAAAGCACTTCAAAACTATTTCTAGTCTGTAGAAATTCATGTTTACATGTAAGATTCCAGATAACATCATTCAAATAGCAAGTAAATCCATTATTATAATTTTACTAGAAATTAATATTCTATCAAGTTTTAAAGAAATATCCATACTGTATTATTGTATAACAATGCATTTTCTAGGATGGAAAGAAAATCTTAATTTCCTTAGAGTTATAAACTATTAATTAGCTTTGTGATCTTTAACAACTTATTTGACAATCTTGGCCTCAGTGAGGGAAAAGTGAAGTGCTAATCCTAAATTTCCACTCAAAACTCATTTTATATGATGCTTTTTCTTTTGCAATATATTAATTCCTTATGGAGCTGTTGAGCTTCAAAGGCCAGCCCACCACCCAAGTTGGTCTTTTAAGGCTTTATCTTCCAATAATATCTGTACTTCCACCATTGGTTTTCTATTATACCACAACTAGGGCTGTTAATTCAGAAGACTAAAAGCTCAAAGAATTAAAAATAAATTCCTATATTTATTGGCTTCAAGACTTATAGCAAGAAAAGTCCATAAATATATGATAGCTTTGATATCCATGTCAGGATTATCATCATCATTTTTAAGTCAGATACTATATTTTAAGAATTGTTAAGGGGAGGAGCAAAGATGGTGGAGGAATAGGATGGGGAGACCACTTTCTCCCCTACAAATTCATCAAAAGAACATTTGAACGCTGAGCAAACTTCACAAAACAACTTCTGACCGCTAGCAGAAGACATCAGGTGCCCAGAAAAGCAACCAATTGTCTCCGAAAGGAGATAGGACAAAATATAAAAGATAAAAAGAGAGACAAAAGAGCTAGGGACAGAGACCTGTACCAGGAAGGGAGTCTTAATAGAGGAAGTTTCCAAACACCAGGAAACCCTCTCACTGGCGGGTCTGGGGTAAGTTTTCGAATCTCGGAGGGCAACCTAACTGGGAGGTAAAATAAATAAAACCCACAGATTACATGCCTAAAAGCAACTCCCAGTAGAAAAGTACCCCAGACGCCCGCATCCTCCACCAGCAAGTGGGAGCGGAATGGAGAGAAGCGGGCAGCAATGCTTAGGGTAAGGACCAGGCCCAAACGCCCTGAGGGCAATCGGAGGGAGCTAAGGTGAGCTAGCAACTTAAACTGTGAGACAGCAAGAGAGAGAGAAAATTAACCGGCCTGAACACACTGCCGGTCGTTCACAGAACAAAGGGACTGAGCAAGTCCAGAGAAGAGCTAGCCAGTGGTGGACCAGCCCATCCCCCGCTGGAGGCAGGAGGCAGCGGGGAGGGGAAAGGGGCAAACTTGGCCCCAGAGATGGTACCCCCTACCAAACTGCAAACAGGCCTCTAGTTTCTAGCCAAAGACTTCCTGAGATTCTGGATGGTCAACATCCGCCGGGAGGGTTGCGGCTAGACGCCAGCTCCCAAGAACGGACACAAGGCGCACGCACCCGACTGGCATGCATAGAAACTGAGGCTGGGACTAGGCAGGGGAGAAGGCGCACCGCACCCTGGGGGAGTGCGCCGTCAAGCTCCTGTCGGCCTGAGCTGCTGGGGCAGGGAAGGCACAAAATGCAGGCCCAACCGAGGCTGCGCTTTTGTGGAGTACCTGAAAACTGGAACCGCACGCAACGCAGGGCCCGCTTCACATAGAGCAGCTGGGAGCCTGAGCAGTGTAGACGGGGAAAGCACACACCCATGAGCGGGGGGCAAACCCAGAGTGGCTGGAACACTGTGAGTGCTCCCCACACACAGCGATATCTGTCGGCAGCGCACCTCCCTTCCCGCAGCAGGACTGAACAAGCAAACCGACACAAGAGACCACCTCTGCCCGCCTGTGTCAGGGTGGAAATTAGACACTGAACGACACCAGCAAACAGAAACCAAATAAACAAAGGGAACCGCTTCAGAAGGGACTGGTGCAACAGATTACAATCCCTGTAGGTAACACCGACTAACTGGAAGGGGCCTACAGATATCGAGAAGTGTAAGCTGGAACGAGGAGCTATCTGAAACTGAACCGAACCCACACTGACCGCAACAGCTCCAGAGAAATTCTTAGATATATTTTTACTTTTTTTCTTTTCTTTTTTTTTATTTTTTCTCTTTGCTTTTCTTTTAAAATTCCCTATTACTCCCCCATTACTCCTGAACTTTCATTTTCATATATTTTTACTATTCTTTTTAATTAGGAAAAAAAATTTTTCTTATTTTTTTCTCTTATTTTCTTTTAAAGTCCTCTATTACTCCTCTATTACTCCTTCATTTTCATTTCACTATAACCTTGCAAAAAAAGAGAAGCCCTATTTTTAAACCGAACTTCATATATATTTCTAAACTTTTTTGTGTTTTTGTTTTTAATACTGTATTTTTAAGAGTCTAACCTCTACTCTAGATTTTTAATTTTTGTTTTTCAGTATTTGATATCAATTTTGGACATTTAAGAACCCAATATTCAGTACTCATTTTTATTCAGGAGTGTGTTGATTACTCTCTCCCAATCTTGACTCTCTGTTTTCTACCTCAGAACACTTCTATTTCCTCCCTCCCCCTTCTCTTCCCAATCCAATTCTGTGAATCTCTGTGGGTGTCTGGGCTATGGAGAACACTTTGGGAACAGAGAACTGCGTAGATCTGTCTCTCTCCTCTTGAGTCCCCCTTTTTCTCCTCCTGCTCATCTCTATCTCCCTCCTCCCTCTCCTCTTCTTCATGTAACTCTGTGAACCTCTCTGGGTGTCCCTCATGGGGGAGAATCTTTTCACCATTAACCTAGAAGTATTATTATCAGTGCTGTATAGTTGGAGAAGTCTTGAGACTGTTGGAAGAATAAAACTGAAATCCAGAGGCAGGAGACTTAAGCCCAAAACCTGAGAACACCAGAAAGCTCCTGACTTCACGGAACATTAAGTAATAAGACACCATCCAAAAGCCTCCATACCTACACTGAAACCAACTACCACCCAAGAGCCAATAAGTTCCAGAGCAAGACATACCACGGGAAATTCTCCAGCAATGCAGGAACATGGCCCTGAGCGTCAACATACAGGCTGCCCAAAGTCACACCTAACACATAGATCCATCCCAAAACTCACTACTGGACAATCCATTGCACTCCAGAGAGAAGAAATCCAGTTCCATGCACCAGAACACCGACGCAAGCTTCCCTAACCAGGAAACCTTGACAAGCCAATCGTCCAACCCCACCCAAAGGGTGAAAACTTCACAATAAAAAGGAACCACAGATCTCCAGAATACAGAAAGCCCACTCCAGACACAGCAACCTAAACAAGATGAAAAGGCAGAGAAATACCCAAAAGGTAAAGGAGCATGAAAAATGCCCAAGTCAAACAAAAGAGGAGGAGATAGGGAATCTACCTGAAAAAGAATTTAGAATAATGATAATAAAAATGATACAAAATCTTGAAAACAAACTGGAGTTACAGATAAATAGCCTGGAGACAAAGATTGAGAAGATGCAAGAAATGTTTAATAAGGACCTAGAAGAAATAAAAAAGAGTCAATTAAAAATGAATAATGCAATAAATGAGATCAAAAACACTCTGGAGGGAACCAAAAGTAGAATAATGGAGACAGAAGATAGGATAAGTGAGGTAGAAGATAAAATGGTGGAAATAAATGAAGCAGAGAGGAGAAAAGAAAAAAGAATTAAAAGAAATGAGGACAACCTCAGGGACCCCTGGGACAATGTGAAACACCCCAACATTTGAATCATAGGAGTCCCCGAAGAAGAAGACAAAAAGAAAGGCCATGAGAAAATACTCGAGGAGATAATAGCTGAAAACTTCCCTAAAATGGGGAAGGAAATGGTTACACAGGTCCAAGAAACCCAGAGAGTTCCAAACAGGATAAACCCAAGGCGAAACACCCCAAGACACATGTTAATCAAATTAACAAAGATCAAACACAAAGAACAAATATTAAAAGCAGCAGGGAGAACAACAAATAACACACAAAGGGATTCCCATAAGGATAACAGCTGATCTATCAACAGAAACCCTTTAGGCCAGAAGGGAATGGCAGGACATACTTAAAGTAATGAAAGAGAATAACCTACAACCTAGATTACTGTACCCAGCAAGGATCTCATTCAGATATGAAGTAGAATTCAAAAGCTTTACAGACAAGCAAAAGCTGAGAGAATTCAGCACCACCAAACTAGCTCTTCAACAAATGATAAAGGATCATCTCTAGACAGGAAACACAGAAAGGTTGTATAAACGCAAACCCAAAACAACCAAGTAAATGGCAACAGGACCATACCTATCAATAATTACCTTTAATGTAAATGGGTTGAATGCCCCAACCAAAAGACAAAGACTGGCTGACTGGATACAAAAACAAAAACAAGACCCCTATATATGCTGTCTACAAGAGACCCACCTCAAAACAAGGGACACATGCAGACTAAAAGTGAAGGGCTGGAAAAAAATATTTCATGCAAACGGAGACCAAAAGAAAGCAGGAGTCGCAATACTCATATCAGATAAAATAGACTTTCAAATAAAGGCTGTGAAAAGAGACAAAGAAAGACACTACATAATGATAAAAGGATCAATCCAAGAAGAAGATATAACAATTTTAAATATATATGCACCCAACATAGGAGCACTGCAATATGTAAGGCAAACACTAACGAGTATAAAAGAGGAAATTAATAGTAATACAATAATAGTGGGAGACTTTAATACCCCACTCACAACGATGGATAGATCAACTAAACAGAAAATTAACAAAGAAAGAGAAACTTTAAATGACACAATGGACCAGCTAGACCTAATTGATATCTATAGGACATTTCACCCCAAAACAATCAACTTCAACTTTTTCTCAAGTGCACACGGAACCTTCTCCAGAATAGATCACATCCTGGGCCATAAATCTAGTCTTGGTAAATTCAAAAAAGTTGAAATCATTCCAGTCATCTTTTCTGACCACAGTGAAGTAAGATTAGATCTCAATTACAGGAAAAAAATTGTTAAAAATTCAAACATATGGAAGCTAAATAACACACTTCTGAATAACCAACAAATCATAGAAGAAATCAAAAAAGAAATCAAAATATGCATAGAAATGAATGAAAATGAAAGCACAGCAACCCAAAACCTATGGGACACTATAAAAGCAGTGCTAAGGGGAAGGTTCATAGCATTACAGGCTTACCTCAAGAAACAAGGAAAAAGTCAAATAAATAACCTAACTCTACACCTAAAGCAATTAGAGAAGGAAGAAATGAAGAACCCCAGGGTTAGTAGAAGGAAAGAAATATTAAAAAATTAGGGCAGAAAAAAAAGCAAAAGAAACTAAAGAGACCATAGCAAAAATCAAGAAAGCTAAAAGCTGCTTTTTTTGAAAAAATAAACAAAATTGACAAACCATTAGCAAGACTCATTAAGAAACAAAGGTAGAAGAATCAAATTAACAAAATTAGAAATGAAAATGGAGAGATCACAACAGACAACACTGAAATACAAAGGATCATAAGAGACTACTACCAGCAGGTCTAGGCCAATAAAATAGACAACTTGGAAGAAATGGACAAATTCTTAGAAAAGTATAACTTTCCAAAACTGAACCAGAAAGAAATAGAAGATCTTAATATACCCATCACAAGGAAATCGAAACTGTAATCAGAAATCTTCCAGCAGACAAAAGCCCAGGACCAGATGGCTTCACAGCTGAATTCTACCAAAAATTTAGAGAAGTGCTAACACCTATCTTACTCAAACTCTTCCAGAAAATTGCAGATGAAGGTAAACTTCCAAACTCATTCTATGAGGCCACCATCACCCTAATTCCAAAACCAGACAAAGATGCCACAAAAAAAGAAAACTACAGGCCAATATCACTGATGAACATAGATGCAAAAATCCTTAACAAAATTCTAGCAAACAGAATCCAACAACATATTTAAAAAATCATACACCATGACCAAGTGGGCTTTATCCCAGGAATGCAAGGATTCTTCAATATCCGCAAATCAATCAACGTAATACACCACATTAACAAATTGAAAGATAAAAACCATAAGATTATCTCAATAGATGCAGAGAAAGCCTTTGACAAAATTCAACACTCATTTATGATTAAAACTCTCCAGAAAGCAGGAATAGAAGGAACATACCTCAACATAATAAAAGCTATATATGACAAACCCACAGCAAGCATCACCCTCAATGGTGAAAAATTGAAAGCATTTCCCCTGAAATCAGGAACAAGACAAGGATGCCCACTCTCACCACTACTATTCAACATAGTTTGGGAAGTTTTGGCCACAGCAATCAGAGCAGAAAAAGAAGTAAAAGGAATCCAGATAGGAGAAGAAGAAGTGAAACTCTCGCTGTTTGCAGACGACATGATCCTCTACATAGAAAACCCTAAAGACTTTACCAGAAAATTACTAGAGGTAATCAACAAATATAGTAAAGTTGCAGGATGTAAAATTAACACACGGAAATCCCTTGCATTCCTATACACTAACAATGAGAAAACAGAAAGAGAAATTAAGGAAACAATACCATTCACCATTGCAACAAAAAGAATAAAATACTTAGGAGTATATCTACCTAAAGAAACAAAAGACCTATACATAGAAAACTATAAAACACTAATGAAAGAAATCAAAGAGGACACAAAGAGATGGAGAAATATACTGTGTTCATGGATTGGAAGAATCAATATTGTCAAAATGACTATACTACCCAAAGCAATCTATAGATTCAATGCAATCCCTATCAAGCTACCCATGGTATTTCTCACAGAACTTGAAAAAAATTTCACAATTTGTATGGAAATACAAAAAACCTTGAATAGCCAAAGCAACCTTGAGAAAGAAGAATGGAACTGGAGGAATCAACCTGCCTGACTTCAGACTCTACTACAAAGCCACAGTCATCAAGACAGAAATATAGATCAATGGAACAGAATTGAAAGCCCAGAGATAAATCCACAAACCTATGGACACCTTATCTTCGACAAAGGAGGTAAGGATATACAATGGAAAAAAGACCACCTCTTTAACTAGCGGTGTGGGGAAAACTGGTCAACCACTTGTAAAAGAATGAAACTAGAACACTTTCTAAACCATACACAAAAATAAACTCAAAATGGATTAAAGATCTAAATGTAAGGCCAGAAACTATAAAACTCCTAGAGCAGAACATAGGCAAAACACTCTCCGACATAAATCACAGCAGGATCCTCTATGGCCCACTTCCCAGAATATTGGAAATAAAAGCAAAAATAAACAAATGGGACCTAATGAAACTTAAAAGCTTTTGAACAAAGGAAACTATAAGCAAGGTGAAAAGACAGCCCTCAGATTGGGAGAAAATAATAGCAAACGAAGCAACAGACAAAGGATTAATCTCAAAAATATACAAGCAACTCCTGAAGCTCAATTCCAGAAAAATAAACGACCCAATCAAAAAATGGGCCAAAGAACTAAACAGACATTTCTCCAAAGAAGACATACAGATGGCTAACAAACACATGAAAAGATGCTCCACATCACTCATTATCAGAGAAATGCAAATCAAAACCACAATGAGGTACCATTACACGCCAGTCAGGATGGCTGCTATCCAAAAGTCTACAAGCAATAAATGCTGGAGAGGGTGTGGAGAAAAGAGAACCCTCTTACACTGTTGGTGGGAATGCAAACTAGTACAGCCACTACAGAAAACAGTGTGGAGAATTCTTAAAAAACTGGAAACAGAACTGCCATATGACCCAGCATTCCCACTTCTGGGCATACACACCGAGGAAACCAGATCTGAAAGAGACACGTGCACCCCAATGTTCATCGCAGCACTGTTTATAATAGCCAGGACATGGAAGCAACCTAGATGCCTATCAGCAGACAAATTGATAAGGAAGCTGTGGTACATATACACCATGGAATAATACTCAGCCATTAAAAAGAATTCATTTGAATCAGTTCTAATGAGATGGATGAAACTGGAGCCCATTATATAGAGTGAAGTGAACCAGAAAGAAAAAGACCATTATAGTATACTAACACATATATATGGAATTTAGAAAGATGGTAACGATAACGCTATATGCAAAACAGAAAAAGAGACACAGATGTACAGAACAGACTTTTGGACTCTGTGGGAGAAGGCGAAGGTGGGATGTTTTGAGAGAACAGCATCGAGACATGTATATTATCTAGGGTTAAACAGATCACCAGCCCAGGTTGGATGCATGAGACAAGTGCTCGGGCCTGGTGCAATGGGAAGACCCAGAGGGATTGGGTAGAGAGGGAGGTGGGAGGGGGGATCGGGATGGGGAATACATGTAAATCCATGGCTGATTCATGTCAATGTATGACAAAAACCAGTACAATATTATAAAGTAATTAGCCTCCAACTAATAAAAATAAATGGGAAAAAAAAAGAATTGTTAGAATTCATGAAAAGATTGACAAGTTGAATACACAGAATGTAGATTTATATCTACTCTTTTAACAGATTTTTCTCTTTGTCCTCCATTTTATGCTTGTTCTCTCCTAACTTGCAATATTCAAATGTCTTTAGAAATTTTCTGCTATAAACTTGTGAAGAAATCATTCTTTTATACTTCTTCTATTTGTTACCCTTGAGATTACATTATACATGGTTAATGTAAGGAATACAGAAATTCTGTGCCTTTTACACCCCCTTGCATCTTGTGGTAATATTTTTTTGCCTTTAAAACCTATTTCATGTGCATTTGCATGTCAACACTGCTATTTATTTTGATATATTTTATACAACTAGTTGTCATCAAGATATATGCACATAATTAATAGCTTCACTTCTATTTACTTATTCTTTCATTCACTTTTATATTTGTTTCCAGGATAACCTTCCTTATTCTGAGGTAAAAACAAACAAAAAACACCTGAAATCTTTCCTTGTTATTTGTTCTAATAATAGTGTGCTTGGAATGGAATTGCTCAGTTTTTATCTGAAATTACCTTTGTTTTGTCTTCACTTTTGATAGTCATTATCATTTAGTTTGGAATTCTAGTTTGGCAGTTTTGTTTTTTTTCCCCAGCACTTGAAATATCCTATACAATTACCTTCTGCTTTTATTTGTTTTTGTTGTTGAGAAGTCAGCTGTCTTATTGTTGCTCCCTTGTTGATCTAATATATTCCCTTTGCATTTTGTTTTTAGACATTATACTGTGATGTATCTAATTAGGGTATCTTTACATTTATTCCACTAGAGTTTATAATACATTTTGTATCTGTGGGTTATCCTTACTCATTCTTGACAAATTCTCAGTCACTAGCTCTTCAAATATTGCTTCTGTCTCCTCACTTTTTTTTTACTTCTATTTATTTATTTTTTCCATTTAGTTTTATTAGTTGGAGGCTAATACTTTATAATATTATAGTGGTTTTTGCCATACATTGACATGAATCAGCCATGGATTTACATGTGTTCCCCATCTTGAACCCCCCTCCCACCTCCCTCCCCATTCCTCACCTTCTTATAGAGCTTCAATTATACATATTGTACGCATTTTTGTGTGTCTATGATGTGTCTTTTTGCTTTATTCTGTATTATTTTTCTTCCATCTCTCTGTTTCAGTCAGAATATTTTCTAATGGTTTCTTGGTAATTAGCCTCCTTCTGGGTCCAATTTGACCCTTCTTTAACCACTTTTTTTTTAACCATTTAGCATTTATTTATGCTTTGGTTTGTACCAATGCCAAGACATACAGATCTCCAGGCATCTCTACTGAGAGGTTAGACTTTCTTGCAGGATCAGACTATTCTTTCCCCACTATACTCAAACAGCTCTTTCTCCAGTGAATGACATACATTTGTACCTTTTATGAAAGTGAAAAGTCCACACAAGTTAATCTATTTCTAACTTTGATTTTTTTCCCATTTTCTACCCCTATCAATGTAACACTGCTTGCTTATTAAAGTTTTATAATAAGTTTTGGAATTAGGTTGGGTAAGTCTTCCATCTTTTTTCTTAGTTAAATACTTTTGGAGAATATGGATTACATATTATCATTTTGCCTTCCATGTGTATTAATCTATCCTTCATAATTTCTCTCACTGGCTTTCTATCTGAACTGGCTTAACAGAATTTCTTTAGAATTAATTTGCAATTCACAAGTTTACCTTTCATATATGTATATTCTGCTGCTAACCCATTTTTGGGTTCTTACTTCAGTGATTACATGTACTACTATAGAGATTCTATTTGTTGTTGCTCTTTTTTAACCTTGTAGTCATTTTGAAAAGTCTGCTGTTTTTCTGTTCCTATTTCTTCATTTATATCTTTATTATTATATTCTGCATCTGAAATTTCAAAATGTTGGAGTTATTTTATATCTCAGTCTGCTATTTGAGTGCCTTATTGATAACACTTGTTCATGTTCATTAGCTTTTCCTGAGCTTTTTATTTTGAATCCATATTAATTTGGATTTTATTTGTAGAAATCCTATGAGATCTAAAATGTGTTTCTACAAGGACACCTGAGTTTTGCTTCTTCCAAGTATTTCACAAGGTTACAATCTATAACCATTTTAATTTAACTCTTGGTCAGCCTTTGCTGTACCATACAGGGAGTATATATCTGAACCCAAAAGATTTGTGAGGTTGGAACTTTTGTTAAGAGTTCTCAAAGAAGTGATTTGCTTCCTACTTGGATCTGAGATCAATATCAGACAAGTTTCCCTGAAATAGCCATTTGCCAGCTGGTAAAATTTACACACATACACACATGCACTATACTAAAGGTACATTTCTGCAAAATCCTATATTTTTGCTATGCTTTTATTTCAACATCTACCTCATGGGATACGGCAAAAGCCATAACCACCCACAGCTTTAGGATCACATCAACGCCTTTTATTTCAAGTCCTTAAAACTGGATATTGTGAATTTTTAAAAATTATTTCAAACTATGAATTTGAAAGTATATTAATTTATTTATAGATTTCTTTTAAAGAGGGATTTTTAATGCTACATATTACCCCTGTCCTTTTTCTCAGGATTAATTACTTGATTATAGGGGATTTGCCTGCTGGATAAGAAAGCAGAGAAACACAATTCTCCTGAAGAGATTAGAGAAAACTAAAAAGAATGGCATAAATGGTATGAAGGAAATTCCATATGACATGATAATTTCTAATTTTGTTGAGTCCCTCCCTACAGTTCTGATTTGTTATTAAAGACAGTTGATATCCATATAATGCTCCTTATGTTAGTCTAGGTAAGTGGTCTTATAGTTTCAAAGAACACTGCTAACACCAATTCTAAGCAGTTTTTGCCTGGCTCCCAGATTCCAGCTGCAGACATTAGCCACAGATTTCTGTTTTACCAGTTTTCCAGTTTGCCTCTCTCCTCCCTAGGACAAAGTAAGTCTGGAACTTCAGAAACTTAGTTCATTTACTTTCTCACTTGCAGAAATCTGTTATTCCACACAGCCCTTCATTTACCCTCACTGATTGCTAAATATTAGACTCTGAATCACCCATAAATATTAAATTCAGACATCTTTCACTCTGTCCATTTATTTTCTTTCAGATTTATTACCCAACAACTCACTCTACAGGTTTTTTTTCCTTTTCTTCTACTTTCTCCCCAACTCCTTCCCTTCATCCTCCTCCTTTCCTCTCTTCTCCTCCTTCATCTTTTTTCTGTTCATCATCTTCTTTGTCCAATTCTACATAGTGGAGTTTACTCCTTCGCCTCCTCCACTTGCTCGCTATCAAATAGAACTCTTTGTCTTTACTTTGTTCCCTGCGGTTAAATGGATCATCACGTTAAGCCCCATCTGGCTAAACATGTCTCATTGTTCCAAATTGGTTTGCTGTCTCACTTTCCTGAAAAATCCAAACCTCTGGATCTATCCAAATGTCCATCTTCACAGAGTTAACATAAAAGCTGTTGAACACTACTAGACACAGTCATATGCTCAATTTGTTTTCACTAAGATTCACGCATGTTATAGTAAAGAGTCATCCAAGCTGCCAGAAAATCCTCGTCTGATTTCCTATTCATGTCTTTCATTCAAGGTCAGAATAATAGTGTTTTTTTCCTGGTTTTTGGAATACTGCAGGGAAAACTAGTAAATAGTCAAACAGGATAAACCATCCTTCTTGGTTAATTCAGAATGTTGTCACTGGAGGACACAAGTATGAAATTTTACAATTATTAGTTCACAAGTTGAATGAAAAGCGTGGAATTGGCCCTTATAATCTTTGAATATTGTTATTTATCAATTCAAAAATCATCTTCAATTGTGATCACACTACCTTGAAATGCATTTTCTATTTTTTTTATATTTGAATCTTTTAACAAAATAAGTTTAAAATGATAAGTTCCCAGCTCAGACCTAATTTCAATAATGGAAAAATGAAATGGAGTCCTCCATCTCCCTCACTAACTAGTCGGATTTGACAAAACAAAACAAAACACTGAATTCCACATTCATTTGAGAATCTGTGTAGATCAAACAGCTCTTATAAAGGAATAACCTACAAGGCCCTCAATCACTCAGATGTGGGAGTTGAGAACCGACTCCAATATTTAGACTATGTAGCTCTTTTTCTGTTCCTTTGGAGTAACTCCTCACTCCACAGTTTTCCATGGCTTTGGGTCAGTCTTCTGGGAAGAAGTGCATGTCCCATCCTATGCCTTGGATATATCTGTGGGGGGCACTGGAGAGTAGAAGATGTCTGAAAAGTGAGCCACTTTCCTGGCCATAGGAGAAGGAACCAGTTTCAGTACATTATTAATATGGTACCAATAATATATTAGTATAAACACATTATCACATTCAATGAAGAAAATTTAGTAAATAATATAGTATACCATACAAAATCACCATAAAACTTTCACCTTCCTTTTCATTTTCAGCTTTTTCATCCTCATTTGAAATTATTGCAAGCATATATTCCTACCTCCTTGACAGATTTTTTTCCCTTATCACTTGTCTATAAACCTAGTCCATGTCTACATACACATCTCAAAAATTCACTATAATATCATCTTTCCAGTTCACACTGCAAAGAAAATTGCTAAAATGATTTTAGCATTTTTTGCATAATCTCCTTTTGGATCAAAATGATTGTGATAAATGCAAATCATATAAATTACTAAAAGAAAACCTAGGCCCAGAAACTGTGTAAGTCAAATATGTTTTCTTATTTGAGGGCAGAGTAAGAAACTACATTTAAGATTAACTACAAAAAAAAAAAAAAAAAAGACTAACTACAAAGATATCAGCAATGTTCTCTAAGAGAGGTACAAGGGTCCAGGAGTTTATATCTAGGAAGATTTCCTGGAGGAGGAAATGGCAACTCACTCCAGTATTACTGTCTGGAAAATCCCATGGATCAGAGGAGCCTGGTGGCCTACAGTCTATGGGGCTGGAAAGAATTGGATATAACTGAGCACATACATACCTACACACACACACACACGCACATGCACACACACACACACACAGATACAGTGTAGAGATAACAGCTGTGAAAATGAGGGCTGAAACTTACTATAACTGTAACTATACTATACCTGTAACTATACTTCCAGGCCAAAGTTTCTTTTCAGACATAAGGCTATATGAGTTCTCTATACACAGGTTGTTTGAATATGTGCTGGAGACAAACTTACTGGGGCACGTGTAATGCAAAAATCTCATTTATATAGTACATAATATGCACATCAGTATATATTTGAGAGTAGACTGAAGAATGGACATAATTTCATCCATCTGTCTCTGGGATCGCCAGAGAGGGGTTAAGCCGAGGACCCTTTGACCTAACTGTTGCTCCAAACAATTGCTTGTCAGGTATCTCAGGGGAAACGTGACTCTCTTTTTTTGTTGTTGTTAAGTCAACAATCCCTTTAGCCATTTCCCTCATGGTCTTAGAAGTTACTTCTGTTATGGGTGGGGTGCTGTCATCACAGAGGGTGATAGCAAACGGAATTGCCTTACAGTACCATGTTGAGTGTTCATTGTGTCTGCTACTAGAAGGAGAATATAATTGGATTAGGAAATAAAAATCAAACAAAATAAAAATCAAGGATGAAGTAGATGAATATAAATATTCAATTCAAGAGGATTTTGAAAGGGTCTGCTTTATAAATATTTAGTTATCTGACTTTTAACCATTTGTTTTGCATGAGTTATAGACAATAGGATGCCACTTGATTAAAATATTGCAAGCCTACTCATATATATTTGATAATTTCTCTTTAATTTCACTCAGTTATTAGTGACACATTTATCACCATCTAAATTATGAGATGATTTTAACATAAACAGCAATATACCCTTTGCATAAGAGCTTTGATACAATAATAATATTTCTTGTCATTACAAATTGGTGCTTATCTTATCCATATAATTTTAGACTATGGGCCTTCAGCTCTCTTCTACTTACAGAAAATATCTTGTGTCAATTTGATCTCACGTAAGTTATGATGCATTACAGAATAAGTGAATTTATTTGGCTACCAGTTTCAAATGACAAGCTCAATTAAGAATGTTTATTCTTGTATATCATATTTGCCCCTTAGTCTGTCTTCTTTCAGACTTATTTTCCCTGCAAAATCTTATCAACAGGAGGAAATTCGACCAGATATTGCATAAGGCTACTATGAAGATGAGATATATTTTTGTGTTCTTTGCTTTACTAAACATTTGACAGAAAACATTTACCTGGTTTAGTATGATTGCATAGTTATAGACTGCCAGAGAATCATAACAGAAAAATAAACAAAATGTCTTCTAATAACACTTGATACAATTCAGATAAAAATATTTATTCATAAAAGGAATTAAATTATTTTTAAATATATTAATTTAAAGACCAATATAATGGTGAATATAACTCTTTAATGCAATTTTGTTTCTATATTAATTTTCTATTTCATCTACTAAAGAAATGACACATGAAAATGGTTCTAATTTCCATGTGACCATCTTAAGCAGAGAATGTATATTCAGAGCTGCTTCACCAATAATATTGCTCCAATGTTAAGTTTATCTTCATCCCAAGAATTTGAAAGAAAAAAATGTAGCATAAATGATAGGCCTCACTTTTTCTTGAATAAATGAGCACTCAATCCAGTGGCCTAGAACTAAACATTTTAACATTTTTCACCTTGTTGTCTTTATCACTTGTTCACCAGAAGTGATGCTTGCTACAAACACCTCTGAAAATTACATCAACTGTGACCTTATTTGTATTTGAATTGAGACTATTACTTTGCTTTTGTTTTTCCTCCTGGAAAATTTTGCCAAAATGTTTTCTAATTTTCTTTGTATTCCCAGAAAAAAATTATTGCTCATCTAGCTATTTACAGTAAGATTAATAAAGCTGAGATAACACTAAAATTGAGTTAATCATTATTTGCAATTTTATACTAGCAACATTGATAAATTGCTGTGAAATCCTAAAGTCAATAATCTTGTACACTTTAGTTTTATAGCATATTTATTTTTCACTCCCTTAAAATTCCTTACTCTCAAGGTACAATATTGTACTGCTCATTTGTATTATGTGAATCCATACGAGCAATAAATTATCTTCATTATAAAAGCAATTTTTTCACTTCCTGAAACTTAAACCATACAAGTTGTTTGTTTTACAAAAGGAGATACATTAAAAATTGTATTCAGTTAACCTAACTTCCTTTTGCAGTAAATTATGTTTAGTGTATCTTTAAGAAAAGGTATGGAAAACCTAGACGGCATATTAAAAAGCAGAGACATTTCTTTGCCAACAGAGGTCCATATAATCAAAGCTATGGTTTTTCCAGTAGTCATGCGTGGAAGTGACAGCTGGACAATAAAGAAGCCTAAGCAGCTGAAGAATTGATACTTTTGAACTGTGATGTTGAAGACTCTTGAGATTCCCTTGGACTGCAAGGAGATCAAACCAGTCAATCCTAAAGTAAGCAGTTCTGTATATTCATTGTAAGGACTGATGCTGAAGCTGAAGCTCCAATACTTTGGTCACCTGATGCAAAGAGCTGACTCATTAGAAAAGACCCTGATGCTGGGAAGATTGAAGGTAGGAGGAGAAGGGGATGATAGAGGATGACATGGTTGGATGGCATCACCAACTCAATGGACATGAGTTTGAGCAAGCTCCGGATGCTGAAGATGGTGAAGGACAGGGAAGCCTGGGCATGCTGCACTCCATGGGGTCGCAAAGAGTTGGACACGACTGAGTGACTGAACATCACAATCAATTTTTAAACAATTCCACCAAACTTTATGTTTTCAAAGTATTTTTCCCCCAGGAGATCACCTGTATAGTTTTTTTTTCTCAGCTGCATCATATAGAAAAACAGACACTACCTAATACTTTACAAAAGGGAAAAAATAACACTAATTAATCTCCAATCCACAGGGAGACTGAAGAAAACTGAGTGAGATAAATGAAAAAGAACTGAAGTCTTACAAATAGAAAAACACATAGGAAACTTATGAACAGGGAAAAAAGTATTCAAGTTTTTTTAAAGCTTTCATAGGACTTTATAGCATGCAAATTTAGTTGTATTCTAAAAATTCTCAACATGCTCACATGCACTGAATTAAATACCTCTAAACTCTGTCCAAATAAAATGATTCGCTTATACCTCTTTGTATATAATATGTAAACAATGTTAATTTTGTTTTCAGGACATATCCACTAAGAATCCTTCTGAGCAACATATTATGCTAATTTTCAAAAAGCAAGGTAGACATTGGCCATTTCATATTCTATTTGTTAAGTCCTAATTGTCTAAAATGACTTTCCAGAAAACTTTAGGGAACCAAAAGAGTGCATGTGCAACAAAGATTTATAAATGACAAGGCCTGTCTAGTAAAGGATTCTTCAAAGGAGTAGGTTGAAAGAAGTTGTTCAGTAGCTCAGGGGCAGAGCATAACTTTATTATCAAAGCGCACCCCTAACTAAACAGCATTAGAAATACTCCATCTCTGCTCATTACTCTTTTCTTTTAATCTTCTTTTCCTTGCCTTGCCACTTGTGTGGTAAAATCAAGACTTCTGTGCTTGCTTCTATCTGCTTAGCCTATTTTATTGTTGCAGAGTACTTACTTAAGTCAGCCCAGGAACAAGGCTGAATGGTCCTCTCTGTGGGCAAGCCAGGTTAAAAAGAGACATCAATGACTTTTGAAACACTAAGTCCATAAATAAATAAATATATATGTGTGTGTATGTGTGTTTATTTATGAATTTAGTGTTTCAAATGTCATGTTCAAATATATATATATATATATTTTGTTTTTTTCATAAATGATGAGGACAGGTTGCAGAATGAGTAAACAAAGTTAACAATTCTAAGTCCTAAGCAAATACCACTCTTTCAAAAAATAGCTTACAGGAACTCAGATACTCTCTTAGTTGACTTGGGCTGTGATAGCAAAATGGTGATTTAAACAGTATAAGTTTATTTTCTCACAGATCTGGAAGCTAAAAATCTTTTATCAGGGTGGCGAGACCCCTCTCTAGCTTGAAGTTGACCAGCTTCTATCTACAAGCTCACAGGGCCATTCCTTGGTGTGGGGAGGCAACAGAGAGGGTGAGGGGGAGAGAAGGAGAGTGCGAGAAGGCTCTTTGGTGTCTGCTATAACCACAGTAATCCTATCAGATGAGAGTCCTACCCTCAACAGCATCATCTAACCTTAAGTACTTTCTTAGATGATGGTCTCCAAATACAGACACTCTAGGCGTTAGGGCTTCAATGTAACAAGAATCTGTGAGGGAGCATAAAGATCCAGTCCATTACTAGGCATTGTTTTCATTTTATTCCAGAAGGAGAAAGTGAACTATATACACTACCTTATAAAATCCTACCACTCCTTCAGAGGCAAAATAGAAATACAGGTAGAAGTGGTGCAAAAGTACACACTTCCAAACCACTTTCTATTGAATAAGCATGAGAAAGGTCTGAAGGGAGAGAAAAGGGACAAAAAGGGCAAAAAGAAAATCACACCCAATTAATTAGAATTTTGGGGTCGCAAAGAGTTGGACACGACTGAGTGACTGAACTGAATTGAATTAGAATTTTGTCTTCAAAATTAAATATATGCTGAAGAACAAAATAAAATCAGAACTGAAATTTTTAAGTGGTTTAATTATTCTGTCTCATATAAGTAAGTCTTAATGAAGGATTTTTTCAAGTGACTTCCAATGTTTTTCCAGATTGAACTGCAAGTTACTACTTCTACTTTTCCTAAGCTGCTCAAACTTTGAATTTCTGTCAGAGCTGCCACGAAAAGCCAAGGCCTGAACAGACCAAATCAGCACTGTCATTTCACTGCAGCCACATTATGAGGAATTAGTCCTAATGAGGGATGACTTCCTGAAGAAGATGACACAGATGGATGACGAGACAGCTCATGAGTACTCACCTTGAAAGGAAGCTTCATGCTGAGTTGCGTATAAAGTAGGACTTTTAAAAGTCAAATATGGAATCGGATTTAAAGTGTCAGAGTACAGAAGGTCCTTGACATTTACTGACAGAAGACTGCATGCAATCTAAATGATAACACTTTGTCATTGATAGGATTTCAGGAAGGAAAATAATTGGGCCCAAACAGTGAGCATACACAGTAATTGTGAATAAAGCTAAGGAGGAAACTTTAGACAGAAATGACTGAATGAGGGGAAATTTGAGAGCTAGTTAAGTGAAGGTAAGGAAACTATGTGTGTTTTACTGATGATAAAAAAAGAAAGGTCAAACTTAAGATATGTGAAATGAAAACAACAGGATTTATAAAATAACATGGTTTCAACTGAAATTAGTAAAAAGATAAGCAAAAGACAATACTGATTATAAGGATAAAATGAGGCAATGAAGAGGTTTTAGGAAGAGAGATCAGGTGAAATATGTATTTTTTCCCATTGAATTTTGGGTACTAAAGAAAAGGTTTTGAAAACAGATCATATCAGCAAAGAAAAAAGTTTCATTTGGGATTTATTAGCACAAAATTCCTATGACATTTTAATAGTGCTAATATGGATTTAATTCTATTAATTTAGAAATCAATTTCATTTATTCGAATGCCTTACTGCAGACATGTTATTTCAGTTCATCAGTTTATCTTAGATAGAATTATAATAATGGTTTTATGAATTTAAGAAACTACTGTAATTTCTACCTGATAGAACCTACTAATATAAAGTACAGGTCAATAGAAATCAGACTATTTTGGTAGAAATCAAGATGGTAGTTGCTCTTCACCTATATTCTGCAGTGTTTCCCAAATTTTAGTTTTATAGTTGGAACTTACTTTATAATATTAATACGGAGTGAGAATATTAGAATGTGAAGGTTGTTGAAAAAAATTATTTCTCCCTCCATTAAAGGAGTAAATCACAGCTGTGTGCTAAATCCCTCTGTTCTTCTTTGCTCACAGTTGTTTTGCAGGAATTTGTCTTTCTACTGGTTGGTAGCTTTCCTTGTTCCCTAAAGCTCACTCAGAGTAATAATGTTCATGCTGTCCTGGGAAATTTCTAAGTCAAATACTGTTATATAACTATTAGTATGTCAATCATGTTCTAACTTGAACTTAATGTGCATTGACTGCTGGAATGTAAACTTACCTAAAAAGTATCAGGAAAGCTTGTAGAACAGATTAATTCAAGTCGAGGAGCCTCCTGAGCAGGTCACTTCTCAATTTCCAGGATAAGAGAGCCTGGCAGACAGTGTCAGTCCAATAAGAAAAGGAGGATCTTTCCAAGGAAGGCAGAATCTCTTCCTATTTCTCTTGTCCCACCAGTCCTCTGCCTTATTTGTCCTAGATAACTACCAATCTGCTTCCTCTAACATTAGATTAAATTTGTCTTTTGGAATTCATATCAGAACTTGCTAGGCTCCTGGCTTCTTTCAAGTAGTCTAATTGTTTTCTGTATCATACTTTTCTATTGCTGAATATTGCTTCTCTTTCTTCTACTCAGTATAGAAAGATTCTTTTTTTCTTTTCTCACTATTGTGAACAAATTGCACATGAATATTTGTGTACAGACTTTTTTGTATACTTATTTTATTTGGGGGTAAATACTTAGAAATGGAGCTGCTTGTCACATAGTTCACAATCATTTTCACACCCAATATTGAGTCTTGGATCTCTATATCTAGCTTGCTCAAATGTCCAGAAGAAAATTTCCAAATGAAAAAGGAAGCACAAAAACTTCAACATTAGCGATAAGGGGGAGAAAACAGACAAGCACTGACATATCTCCTCCCATGAAAAAATAATTTACACGTATGATCATTGGAAAATCTATACATGTGCACCTCTGATACATTTCACTCATGAGTTTCATGCATTATCTATACTAATTCAATTAGAAAAGGGACCAAGAACAAAGGCAGCACTATTGAACCATGTAATACACACTATGTGCATTAAGAAACACTTTTAAATTATCTTAAAAACACACCACACTTTTATGATGTTCATGCAATTACACCATTTGATTTTTCAATCCCAGTTAATGAAAACCAGAAAATGAAAATTTCTAGTCAAGTAACAACTGCTATATTTTCAAGTTGAGTGAAATTATAGAAGGGATTGGAGCTATCAGATAAAAAAAGATATCTTTCATATCTTGTCTCCAAGGTATTTCTCCACAATTCTTTTCTCATAAGCAATATAACCCAAGTGGCGCTAGTGGTAAAGAACACACCTGCCAATGTAGGAGACATAAGAGATGGGGGTGCAATCCCTGGGTTGGGAAGATTCCCTGGAGAAAAGCCTGGCAGCCCACCCAGTATTGTTACCTGGAGAATCCCACGGACCAGAGGAGCCTGGCAGGCTACAGCCTATAGGGTCGCACAGAGTTGAACATGACTGAAGTGACTAGGCATGCATGCATGCATAAGCAATGTAAAGGTAAATATGGTTTTACATTACATATATTACTTTTTTTTCACCTCAAGGAAAATGCTGAGACTTACACATACTAGAAATTGAAATTTGTAAGAAACATAGGTAACTAGTAATAAAGTATTTGCAAAGTTTACCAGACTCAGCCATGGCTCATCATGATCTATTTGAAATAAAAGAATGTAAATTCTGCTGTTTGACTTTGCATTAAAGAAGCAGCACTTTCACAAGAGTCTCCTTCATCGGCAGGCAATATCTTCACCGCTAGTGCCAACTGGGAAGCCCACAGTAATATCACTAAATAACAACAGCTCCATTTATTGAATGCCTGCTCGTTCTGTGCCAAGAATGCTGATAAACTTACACATATTATCCCACAGAATTGTCAGAAGGGAACATAACAGAATAAGTATTGTTTACAGGTAAGGAACAAGTTTAGCGCAGTTAAGTAATCACTCTTAGTCATATTGCTTATTAGTGTGCCTCATGGAATGCCTCCCAAAGCAGGATAGTTCAAGATAAAGAAAACAGTTTATAAATATTATATACCAAAATTAACATATCCTCAATAGGTACAGGAAATATACTATTCAATAGAAGCCATTTATAACTCTATTTTTACAGTGTAACTAAAAGATATATCCTTAACCTAGTAAAGTTTCTCTAGTAACTTCAGGGAACATATTCCTTGCCTTTTAGAGTTGGAGAAACAGATATTAAAATATAATTTGATTAAGATGAAATCCATAGTGAAGAAATTCAGAGAAAACATGCATAGTGAGCCTAATCAAGTCTGATCTGATTAAGAAAGATGCTTGAATCTAATGCACGGATAAGAAGCTATATGACTAGAGGAGCAGTAAGCACTCTACACAGAAGGACCAACACTCCCAAAGAACTTGAGAGAGAAAGTTTATGGCATAGTCAAGGAACCAAAAGACCAAATGTTGTTATTGTTGTTGTTGTTGTTGTTGTGTCTTTTGTTTTGGAATAAAAGAAACAGAAGTGAAAGGTCAGAGAAGAATTTTGCAGAAGAATTAAGATCTATACCTTAAGACAATGAAAGGTCACTTGAAGACTTTATTCCAGAATACTGTCCTTCATTCCTTCTTTCTCCCAGTTACTTAATTATTATTCAGTCCCTCCTTAATTATTATTCCGTCCCTACTAAGGACCAGACTATACTACATATTGGGATATGACAGGAAACATAACAAAGTTCTTCTACTAACAAGGTATGGTCTTGCAAAGGAAGAGAGGCTACGAACAAAATTGCAAGTTAATATATAAAATATGAGAAAGTCATACATACTATTAAAAAGAACAAAAAAGAGATAGAATACCAATCAAACTGAAGTATCCATAAGAATCATCTAGCAAGAATGTTAAAATGCAAAGATAGACTCAGCAAATTCTAGAGTGAGGGCTGAGATTTCCATTTCTAATAGCCTCCCAGGGGATGCAAATGTTGCTGGAATATTGCTGGAGTGCTCACCATGTTTTGACTAACAGGGAACAGAACATAAGGAACCTTGTTGTTTGTTCAGGAAACACCTCTTTGTTGGATTACATTTAAATACATTCATAAACAGAGACCTAATAATGGAGTCCCTAAAATATATGAAGAGAAAAATAGACAATTATATCAATACAACAATAGTTAGAGACATCAACACACTATTTTTAATAATGGACAGAACAACCAGACAAAATGCTAATTAAATACAGAAGGCTTGAGCAACACTGTACATCAATTGAAGCTGAATATATAGAGAGAGAACATTCCTCCAGCACAACACACATTCTTAGCAAGGGCACAAGGAACATTTCACAGAATAGAACATATCTCATGGCACAAGAAATCAGTAAGAAGTTTAAAAGATTGAAATCATAAAAAGAATATTTTCCAACCACAGTGGAATTAAGCTAGAAATGAATTACAGAAAGAAAACAGAAAATGTATAGAAATAAAACACTCTTAAAACAATGAATGAGTCAAGGAGGAAATCACAAGGGAGATTTTAAAAGACCTTGATATGAATGAAACAAAATATACCAAAATTTGTGGGATGCAGTGTTCAGAGGGAAATTTAGAGCTATAAGTGCCTACATTAGAAAAGAAGAAAGATCTCAAATGGATAAACCCATTGTACACTTTAAAGAACTAATTTATGAAAGCAAACTAAACACAGAGCAGAAGAAAGAAAATAATAAGTTTAGAATACAGATAAATCATATAGAGAGTAGACAATTGTGCATTTAATTCTATCAATATAAAAAATAATGAAATTTAATTATAAGTTCCAGTATAAAAATGTTGAGGTATGTATAATGAGACATAAAATCTGGCATGATTTTAAACAAATTGTGGAACTCAAGTAAAGGTAATTCAATACCTGCAACACTGTTGTTCAAGTAGAACAAACATCGTGACATTAAATTATGAAGAAGGAAATGTAATTTTAAAAAGCTAATTGTCTCTAACCAATAATTATAATATAAATACGAATTGACTTTCAGTGTTTAGAACGAACCTATAGACGGAAGTGAAAGATACCGATAATTTAAAAAGCTAGACAGATAATGTAAACTGGGCCTGCTTGACAACATAAAAGTAAAGGTACCACTCTTACAAGTATGCAGAAGTGGAGAGAGAGAGGCTAGGAAAGAATAGATAAGTTGGCAGACTTCTGTCATACCAGGGAAAGGCAAGAAACTTGTATGTAGCCCTTGAGCATATTAATATATAAATGGTGGAAAAGCAAAAAACATACAGTGTAGCTCAACATAGGTGGAATGAAGGAAGTAGTTTTGGGGTGATAATGTCTAAATAAGTTTATACTTCTATTTTTTATTTCAGGGATTGACTTATTTTAAGTCAAAAATAATAATGAGATAATATTATTTAGGATCATGAGCCCAAGCACAAATGTAAAAAAAAGCAGAAATGCTTAGTAGGAATAGCTTCCAGACAGAAATTCTAGGGCTGGAGATGCATGGAGCAGGGAGTAACTGATTTTTATCATTAATTCTTTAGTACTATTGAGTTTCTCAAAAAATAAATTGATTTGTCAAATGAATAAAAGAGAAAAATAAATAATGTTTCAAAAAGTAAAGGAAGAACTTTATTTCAAGAGGGTGTCTAGATTATTATTTAAAGTTCCTCGGTGTGTATGCCCAGAAGTGGTATTGCTGGGTCATATGGCAGTTCTATTTCCCGTTTTTTAAGAAATCTCCACACTGTTCTCCATAGTGGCTGTACTAGTTTGCATTCCCACCAACAGTGTAAGAGGGTTCCCTTTTCTCCACACCCTCTCCAGCAACCTAGATGCCCATCAGCAGACGAATGGATAAGGAAGCTGTGGTACATATACACCATGGAATATTACTCAGCCATTAAAAAGAATTCATTTGAATCAGTTCTAATGAGATGGATGAAACTGGAGCCCATTATACAGAGGGAAGTAAGCCAGAAAGATAAAGAACATTACAGCATACTAACACATATATACGGAATTTAAAAAGATAGTAACGATAACCCAATATGCAAAACAGAAAAAGAGACACAGAAGTACAGAACAGACTTTTGAACTCTGTGGGAGAAGGTGAGGGTGGGATGTTTCAAAAGAACAGCATGTATATTATCTATGGTGAAACAGATCACTAGCCCAGGTGGGATGCATGAGACGAGTGCTCGGGCCTGGTGCACTGGGAGGACCCAGAGGAGTTGGGTGGAGGGGGGGGTGGGAGGGGGGATCGGGATGGGGAATACGTATAACTCTATGGCTGATTCATGTTAATGTATGACAAAACCCACTGAAATGTTGTGAAGTAATTGGCCTCCAACTAATAAAATAAAAAATAAAATAAAATAAAATAAAGTTCCCTGAAAGAACAAGTTGTCAGTGACTTCTCAATGTAGTGGTCAGGTAACTAGACAGTGCTCTGTAAAGGGAAGAACTATATTATGCCAAAGGCTTGTAAGACTTATGACTGTAATCAGGAAGTTCAATAATTTCCCTTCCTCACAGGGCAGACAATCAATCAGCCAGTGAGCCAGTTGTCTTGGAGAAACCATCTCTCACTGTCATTCCATATTGTTTTTGAAGTCATAATCAATGCAGTACTTTATCAAATGAAACTAAGAAGAGCAAATATTAAAATGCAAGAGTCTATAAAGTCATTTTTTTTCAGATGGCATGATACATACCTGAAAAAGTGAAAGGAGTTAGAATTGATAAATTAGTTTAATAAGATAGTCAAAACCAGTGCAAATATACCAAATTCAACAGCACTCATTCATATCAGCCATATCTAGTGAATATATATAATGAAGAAAAAATATCTGACATAAACTAATGTGTATGAATTATAGGAAAAACTGTCAATTTTTGAAATGGTTGCCTATATGAGTGGTCCCAACTTTTATATTTGTTTCCTCTATCATCCACTGACACTGAACTCCCCTTCATTTTCAAAATCAAAATGTACATTTTTCATGAATTATTCTGCTTAGCCTCTTAGCTAACCATATATCTTTTTTGAAGACATTTAATTTTATTCCTACAATACTATACCTTCTACAATTTCTTCCCATTTCTCTGTCTGATCTTTCTCTATGTATTTACTTTCTCTCCATCTACTCTGTTTTAAATAGTAAACTTATTAAAGCTCTGTTCTTAGCCCCTTTTCCTTATTTACTTTCCCAACTCATATCATGTCCTTCTGTAGCTTAAGTTTCTACCTTGATCTAGATGACTACCAAAATACTCATGCCAGCCGACTTCATTCTGCAAAAGGTTAGGGCAACTTCACTTGGGTCTTCCTTACATATTCCAAATGTTGGATATTTCTCACATAATTCAAATGTTCTGGTTCACATTTGAAATTTATAAGCCAACCAATTTAATGTATTAGAGAGTAACTCCAGCATTAATCCAACTGTACAAGTCAGGATTCTAAATGTGATGTTTGATTCATCTTTTTTTTTCCCCTCACTCATCTAATCTATGAACTGTTCTTCCTAAGCATACCTAATATATCAGTTCTTACCTTCACTTCTGTAATTCTAGTTACATTACCACTATCTTTCACATGGGTTATTACCCTGGGCTCCAAACTGTTCTCCTCTCTCCTCATTTGATCCTCTTTAATCCATTTCCACAAGCTACTAGGGCCACTGTTTAGGATGTTAATCTTATTATGTTACTCTCCTTCTTAAAACATATCAATGGTTCATCATCTCTCCTTAGAATAGTCTAAAATGCTGTTAAGACCATCTGGTCACTTTTTTTCTTTTTCTTTTTTTTTTTTTTTTTGCACTTTAGCCTTATTTGCTTTTCAGCATATTTCATATACTTAGCAATTCAGTCACACTGAGTTTCTTTCAATCTGTTGAAACTGCCATAAAATTTATCTTCTGGGTTTAAGCATGCTGTTTCCTATGTTAAAATACATTTCCCTGTATACACTGATTTGACAACTATTCCTATTCATTCTTTAGGTCTCAGTTTAAATCACCACTGACTATGGAAAATGCATCTGAACTTTCCCTTAGTCCTTTTATAATCATTATATCTCCCATTAAACCATAATCTTGTACATGTCAAGAGCTATGTCCATTTTGTTCATTCTTGTCTGCTTTGGGTCACATCAAATTCGGCACTTATTAAGCACTCAAGCTTGACTTCTGTTTCACAGAGACATAATTCTCTCCATTCCTGTGCACATTACCTATAAAAATTCACATCTGCAGTAATCCTTTGTCATTTTCTCTATTCTCAAAAATTAGACTATCCTGTTTGCTTCTAAGTCTACATTGAACAGGTGTCTTCCTGTTTTGATAAGCTTCTGACTGGACATAGGCTATTCACTTTCTTATCATGTATTTTCAACTTAAAATTCTAGCAGATTCTATACTGCAGAATATAAACTGTTGAAGTTATCTCAATTACAAAACTTATCTGCCCTGAGCCTCTATGTTTGTTGAGGTACTGTCCCCTTTCTTTTCCTTCACCATCAAGACCTCCAACAAAGTTGCTAAATTGTTGACTCCACAGTTCCTTACCTTCTACTCAATGCTAGAAGGGAATAAATTTACTAAAACAAACATCAACCCTTGCCTCCACTGATTAGAAACCATTTGATGGCTTTGTGTTACCTTTAAGAAAATGAAACCATCTATAGTAAAACACAAATCCCTCTGCACCTTATTGCTGCCTTATTATAACCATCTTAAACTCTTGTTTCCTTAAATAATCCAGAATTCCCAGTGAGTTACTTGAATCAAAATTTATTCCTAGTGTTATGCTGCCTGAAGCCAATACAACACCAGCTTTTGAGAAAAGAAAAAACTTCATTGCTAAGTCAACCAACAAAGGGAAAGGAGGCAGGGCTCAAATCTGAATCCCCAAAATGGGGTTCAGCCAACCTTTTATGAGTTAGGGCAGGAGGGTTGGTCAGAGAAGAAGTGGTGGGGCAGGTTTCTCTTGGAGGGTTTGGAACTTGACCTTTTATGGTGTGAAAGTGAAATTGTTTATTCAGTCATGTCCAACTCTTTGCAACCCCATGAACTAAAGCCCACCAGGCTCCTCTGTCCATGGAATTTTCCAAGCAAAAATATTGGAGTGGGAAGCCACTCCCTTTTCCAAGGAATCTTCCTGACCCAGCGATCGAACCCAGGTCTGCTGCACTGCAGGCAGATTCTTGGTGGTCTGAACCACCAAGGAAGTGGAGGCTTCAGCACCAGATCTTCCTAGACAATGGACCCTTCCCTTCAAAAAGGGTTCAACATTCAGATTCAGGTCACATTCCTGTCCTTTGGTTCTGTGGTCAGGGGGAAAACTTTGGTTCTAGGTGTTCTTTGCGGTAAAATGTTCTCCTCTGTGCGTGCTTCAGCTGCATGACTTGCTGTTTTGCTCTGCTGACTCTGAAAAACAACTATCTTTTAACTTTTCTATTTATTTATATTAATTTTTATTGGAATATAGTCGCTTTACGGTGTTGTGTTAATTTCTGTTGAACAGCAAAGTTAATCACCTGTATGTTTACATAGATCCCTTCTTTTTCGATTCCCTTCACATTTAGGTCACCACAGGGCACTGCATAGAGTTCCCTGTGCTGTGGAGCTGGTTCTAATTATTTTCAGTATCTTTTTAGAAATAGTATAGGTTCTGTGATTTCACTAGTAGCTTTACTGTTTCCTCCTACATACCTTGTGTCTTGGGTTGAAGAATGTCCCCCTAAAACTCATGCCTACACTGAATCTAGAAATGTGACCTTATTCAGATACTGGGACTTTACAGATATAATCAAGGTGAGGTCAAACTTGATTAGTAGTGTGGTGGTGGTTTAGTTGCCAAGTGGTGTCTGACTCTTACAAATCAATGAACTGTAGCCCACCCAGCTCCTCTGTCCATGGGATTTTCCAGGCAAGAATACTGGTGTGCTAAGTCACTTCAGTCATCTCTGACTCCTTAAGACCCTATGAACCGTAGCCTGCCAGGCTCCAATGTCCATGGGGCCCTCCAGGCAGAATATTGGAGTGGGTTGCAATCTTCTTCTCCAAGGGATCTTCCAGACCCAAGGGTTGAACTCATGTCTCCTGCGTTGGCAGGTGGGTTCTTTACCACTAGTACTACATGGAAAGCTCATAAGAATACTGGAGTGGGTTACTATTTCCTTCTCTAGGAAGTCTTCCCAACCCAAGTATTGAACCCGAATCTCCTGCATTGCAGGCAGATTCTTCACTGCTGAGCCACCTGGGAAGTGCTACACTTGATTAAGATAAACACTAATCCAATACCAGTTCCCTTATAAGGAAGGGGAAATTAGAACACAGAGACATAACAAGAGAAACACAGTGTGAAGACATAGAGGAGAATACCTTGTGAAGATGGAGGCAGATACTGGAGTGATGCCTCTGCAAATCAAGAAATGCCAAGGATTGCAGGCATCTACTAGACAATCAAAGGATCAAGGAAGGATCTTCCCTTAGGACCTTCAGAGAGCCTACAGCCCCACTGACACCTTGATTTCAGACTTCTAGCTTCCAGAACTGAGACAAATTTGTGTTATTCTAAGCCATCTGGTTTGTTGTAATTTGCACTGCAGCCCTGGAAGACTAATGCATACTAGCAATCAGGCCAAAATATCTTGATAGTTGCTGGTTACATACAACTCAAATCTGATTAGATAGTCTTTATAAATTTAAGGTGTTTTTTTTTTAAGTACACGTGGTCTAGTTTTGCCATTTTCTTCATAGTTTTAGAAGCTCTTCTTTATTGTGATGTTATCTAAATTACAGGATATTTATAAAAAACTACATTTGGGATTGCACACAGTCAATGTTTAGCAACTGTAATTAATGCAACTGAAAATAATTGGGGTAAACAATTGAGATACATTCTCTTGTGTAAATAAAGTTTCTGGTGCAGGTTTTTATCTTGAGACAGTTTCTGGGAAATCATAGTGGCACCTTGAAACAAAAATATGAATCTCAATTGTTACAGGCGCTCTTATTCAGTCACTTGGGAAGAACCCTGCCACACTTAGAGGCTCTAACAAGGAGATGGCCAGGTAGTGCATTAAACAATATCCTCAGCTGAGGGAAACCATGTTTGCCAAATCAGGGCTAACATTTGTTTCAGTTGCTATTGAACCTTAGGAATCAGCTAAAACTCATAAATTTATTTCACTTCCATGATCTGTTAGGATGGCCAATGGATCTGTTTAGCTTTAAAGTCATGACTTTCTAATTTCTTTGCAAGTAAATGTTCCTACAACTGTCACTTCTGAATACAAGCATATACATTTTTACATGCACACACACAAAAAAATACATTTCATCTCATACATCAAAGAGGACCACCCAGCCAATTATTTTACTGTAGCTGTATCTGCTGAGACTGTGAGTTACTTTAATTTGCATTCAAAAGAGAAGACAGAAAATTCCCAGTGAAATAAAAATGCTTAGTTTTGCTGGTTCAATAAAACAGAACAATGAGTTAAACACTGCCTTTAAAAACAGTATTTATACTTTTGAAGGTTAGTGGAATTTGTGGCAGGGGGGAGGGGGATCTCTCAGTGATATTTTGATTTGGAGACTTAAAGACAAAAATCAAGAAAACTTGGTGAGAACTGGGAGACCATCTGACAGAGTAAAAAGGTCACTATTCTTGCTTCATTCTCTTCTACAAACACAGAGACCTCTGGAGTGTGCTTTAGGAAAATCCTCTCAGAAGAAAGAGCACCTGAAACAACCCGTAATCAGAGCTGTAACTGTAATCATAATAATTGTTCTACTAAAACTAATGAAAATTTATATTGGAATTCATACTTGAGACATTCATGTAAAGTACCTATTCCTTCCCTGCTGTTAATCACCAGTCTCTGAAAAAGTATTGTGGGAGTAAATGTCAACTTAGCTCTTTTTTCACTCTAGGTTAACAGGGTAAAAACAATCCAGACAGAGAAATTACATAGATGGGCAAATGAGAGGAGAAACAAGTCTGTCTGATGAAGAGATATTTCAGGAAATATGTTATTCTAATGCAAATGATTTTTCTGATGATTATCTTTAGGGGTAAACTGCTTTATTGCCATTGCCACTGGAAGGCGAAGTATTATTCGTGTGCTGGACATCTTGAGCTCTCAAGTTCATTTCCACCTTGAAGCTGACTCCTCCAGGAAATAGGTAATGAACCTGACACATTACCCGTATCCCTGAAGAAGACAGTGCTTCAGCTGGGGCATGGTACATATCAATCCAGTCCTATCCGTGAGAAGATGATGACCTTAAAACAGCCAATGTCTTTCAAATAACAGACAGATGGCAAAAAAACAAGCCTGAAAACACCAAGATGAAGCATAGAAAATTCAAGGGTAAACAGAATTGTTTGTCTGATTCACAGTGAGATGTACTTTGCCACTGAGCTTTGGAGTTTTGGTGCCAAAGAACTCTAAATGAGATGAAGTTGGCAAGATAAATTATAGGTTATGTCTAGCATACTTCATGGCATTTTGAAATTTTAACATGTTCGTATTGGGAACTTCTGACATTATCATTAGCAGCTATGGGAAGCTTGACACTGATTCCATCACTTGTGTTTCTCCCTTTTCAAAGACAGAGCAGGCTTCTCCTCACATCAAAGCTTATTTGTCTGTTCTCTCTTCTTTCCAGACTTAGAGTAAATAATTACTAAGAAAGTAAGGAGGTTTTGCCTTTCCTAAAGACAGTTGAGTCAGTGAAGTAGCCTGAATTTCTCATGAGAAGAATAAAGAAATGCCTCACTGTACCGGCCCTAAGATGGGTGAAATTTTCCCTAGTTATTTTTCAGAATATTCTTCTGAAAAGTATTGAGAGCTATTTATCATTATGAACAATTATCCTCCTAGAAGTAAAACCATCTTTTTATTATTTTCTGACTTATTTATGTTTTATATTCCACGGTGTGTCTTGGACACTCAGATTCTACTTTATACAAAGTGTTTTTCATTTTCCATCTGATTTTAAATCCATTTACCTTGTCTAACTTTCAGAAAATTAAATTTCTTTTAGTTACAGTCTCTCCTCACTTTACGTCTTTGGTCCTCTTCAACTAGGGCAGAGATCCATAACCAGAGTTCCAAACTGCCTTTCTCATTGGCTTATCTCTTTTTAATTCCATTTGATAGTGAAGCTCCAGGAAATGCTCTACTCAGATTGCTCAACACTTAGCTCAGATTTTCTTATAACCCCCTTTCATACCATTGTGCTCAAAGACATGTATTGAAGATTGATAATTTCTCAGCCTTATAGTTACTTAATCCTCTCAATTACTTCATTTGGAAAAAATTTAACATCATCTACATATTAGGCATTGTGATAAGCCCTTTGGAAGCAAAGCAAGTGAAATTCGGTAATATGAAAATAAATAAAGGAAACCTCATTTAAAGTGGAGTGGGGAGGCTCTGAAGAGGGAATTCTCATGCGTCCATCTTCACCACAGCTTACAAACCCTTGCAGAATAAAGGTATCCTTCAGTTGCACCACCACCAAGCTGCCTACCACCAGCAGCCAATGAAGAAACATCATACCCTTTCCAATTTCCTCCTGAAACCTAAAAAGAGCTGACCTTCCCTTTGTCTCCTGTGACTTTCTTATGACTCACTATAGTTTGCATGTCTCTAGTTGCCATTCCCTGCTATTCCCAAATATTTTCCTGGTAAAATAATCAGCTCTTTTGTTAAGGTTAAAAGTAACTTTCTCAGGGCTATCCCAATGTGGAAGGTATGAGTTATACATCTTATAACTTATTATATAGCAGACTGAACTGATTTACAGAGGTCAGCAGAGACATTTATTTTCCTGAGTGCTTTCTTTTGCAGCAAGGTTCCCCTCCCCACTACCCAAAGCAAGCTGGACAACCCAGAGATGTTTCCTATAGGTGGCACTCAACTACTGGCTGGTAGAAGCTACTACATCAATATACTGACTCCCATCTCCTTTGAGTGGGACGATTCCGAGACTCATGTTTGAGCTCACCAAATTCCTTGGTGGCAATAAGATCTTATTGCTTAGAGTGATTTCTCAGTATAAATTGCTTTATGGTGTCCATTTCATTCGAAGTTTTCCTTTCACATTCTTACTCCCTGTCTTAGCTGAGATCCTTTAGAAGCAGAGCTCAATATAAGCGTCAAATACATGTAGTTTATTTGGGAAGTATAAGGGAACATTGACAGGGAAATAGGGAAGTGGTAAGAGGAAGAAACCAATCCATTCCAGTGTGCATTACTAAGCTAGCAACCATAGGGTCTGTTTAACTCTGGGAGGAAAGGAAAATTCATACTCAGAGATGTGATAGCCAGGGAAAGGAGACCTGGAATTATACACCAACTCCCACAAAATGTTGTATGAGTGCTCTAGGGTTCATTTAGTCCCCTGACACTCCCATCTTGCTAACTGAATCAACACAGTTGTCTCCATACTGGGGAAAGCTCTTATATCTGGAGATGCTGATACCATCCTCTGGAAAGCAGCATAACAAACATGTTGAAATAAGAGGGTTTGAGGCTATTCAGTGGACTATTAACACTGTATGCTACCCTTCCCCACTTGCCTGCCTGTCTGGAATCATTTCCAACAAATTGCTTACACTAGAATCTTTATCTCAAGAGTTACTTGTGGAGGATCTCACACTAAGAAAATCATGTTTCCTTGTGAAAATAGAAGACTATAGATAAACACTAAAACAAATGTAAAAACAACATGCTTTGGAAGGAAAAAGACAAGGGAACAATCAGGAAATGTCTCTTGGGGAAGATAAAGATTGAGGTAAATTTAGGACCAGTAGGAATTGAGTAAATAAAGACAGGGAGAAGGATGCAGATGTGAAGCACATTTCATCAAGTTGTAGGAAAGCATGAAGGTTGGGGCTGTGGGAGCTGTATGGACCAGATGCAGGCAATAAGACTATGTGTTTGCTGGTACAGAATTTAAACAAATAATAAATACTGGAAAAGGGAATCCTATGCTACTGGTGGGAATATAACTTAATGAAACCATGATGGAGAAAAGTATGGAGGCTCCTTAGAAAACTAGAGCCAGAAATCCCACTCCTAGACATATATCTGGAGAAAATTCTAATTCAAAAAGATACATGCAACTCACTGGTCATAGCAGAACTATCTAAGGTAGCTAAGACATGCAAGAAGCAAGAAACTTAAATTTAAGCCTATGAATGAATGATAAAAACGTGGTGTATATATACATATATATATATATACACACACACACACATACATATGTATACACACCTACACATATATATGCACATACACATGCTTACATGTATTTATATATGCATATGTGTGTGTGTGCTCAGTTGCTCAGTTGTGTCTGACTCTGCAATCCCATGATTATAGCTCACCAGGCTTTTTTGTCCATGGGATTTCCCAAGCAAGAATACTGGAGTGGGTTACCATTTTACCCTCCAGGGGATCTTCCCAGCCCAGGGATTGAAACCAGTTCTTCTGCATTGGCAGGCAGATTCTTTACCACTGAGCCACCTGGTAAGCCCATATATATGTATATATAGATATACATACACACATATATATGCATATATATATATACAGACACATATACCTACAATGGACTATTACTCAACCCTAAAAAAGAATGAAATAATGTTATTTGCAGCAACATGGATGGACGCAGAGATTATCATACTGAGTGAAGTAAGTCAGACAGAGAAAGAGGAATATCATACGATACCACTTTTGTGTGGAATCTAAAAAATTGATACAAATGAACTTATTTATAAAACAGAAAAAGACTCACAAACAGAACACATATTTATGGTTCCTAAAGAGGAAAATGAAGAGAGGGATAAATTAGGAGTTTGGAATTAACATACCTAAACTGCTATGTATAAAACAAGGTCCTACTGTAAAGCACAAGGTATGATATTCAATATCTTATAACAACCCAACATGAGAAAGAATCTATATGTATATCTGAATCACCTTGCTGAACACCAGAAACTAACACAACATTATAAATCAACTATACTTCAATTTTAGAAAGTATCTTTTACAAAGCAAAATGTAGTTGTGAAGAAGTCTAGTTTATTCATTTCTTAATAAACTGCACACTTAATTTCACATCAGAACTCTGTCTAATCTTAGGGCAAAAGAATTTCTGTTTTCTTCAACTGCCCTTTATTGATTTACACTTAGGTCTCTGATTTGTCTTAATTTATATAGGATATGATATTTAAAATGAGGTTTTTTTTCATATGTAATGTTTCCAGCAGTCTTTGCTGAAGACTATCACTTCTTTATTGAATTGCTTTTGCATCTTTGTCAAAACTCCAATAACTTTATTTGTGTGGGTCTATTTCTGGACCTCTCTTCTGTTCTACTGATATATGTGATTATAACTTTGCCAACAGAGCACTATCTTAATTACTGTATCAACTTATTTTACTTATTCAAAATTATTGAGCCTATTATAAATCATATTTTTACATATAAATGTTAGAAACAGCTTGTCTGTTTTCTCAAAAATGTAGCATAGATTTTAATTGGAATTGAATTAAACACATAGATCAATTTGGGAAACTGCTATCTTTACTACATTGATTCTTCCAATTCATCCCCATAGTATGTCTCTTCATTTATATGTCTTTGCTTTGCTCATCAGTATTTTGTAGTTAACGGTATTCAAATCCTATACATACTATAATAGATATATACCTAAATATTAGTATACTAATATATTAGTATACTAATATATTTAATATACTAAATATTAGTATTAATATTTACCTAAATATTAATATTAAATATTAATTTTATAATTTTGTAAATGATATCTTTTATTTCTAATTTCATTTATTAAATGCTGAATGTGGAGTAATTTCGATAGTAATTCAGTTAAAATGTATGTGCCGAAATTATATTCTAGATAAGTTTCTAGAAAAAAAAATTTTAAAGAGTCTTGGGGGTCTACAAAGAGATTCATGTCACCTGTAAATATGTTTTATTATTTCCTTTCCAATTTGTTTGTCTTTTATTTCAAATTCTCTCTCTATTGCACTGACTAGGACTTCCATTTTTTTTTTTTTATTTAATTAATTTGTTTGACTGTGCTGAGTCTTAGTTGTGGCATGTGGGATCTCGTTCCCTGGTCAGGGATCGAACCTAGGCACCCTTCATTGGGAGCTTGGAGTCTTAGCCTCTAGACCACAGGGGAGGCCCCTAGGACTTCCATTTTAAGGTTGAGTACAGAGAGCAGATATTCTTACCTTCTCACAGATCTTAGAAGGAAAGCATTCACTATTTCACCATTGACTTAATATTATCTGTAAATTTATAGTGCTTTCCCTTTATCATTATTGAGCAAATTCCCGCTAATTCCAGTTGGCTAGAAGTTTGTATTATTAACAGGAATTGAGTTCTGTCACAGGATTTTCAGCATCAATTGACATTATCATACACTTTTTATTCCCTTTCTGTTAGTATGATAGATTGCATTGATTGGTTTTCAATACTGAACCACCTTGTCATTCTGAGGATAAAATCAATTTGGTCATAATGTATTATTATTTTGAATTTCTCTGGATTTTATTTACTAATATTTTTGAGGATTTTGGTCTATATGAGAATTGAGGGTCTGCAATTTCGCTTTTCATGTATTGTCTTTGGTTTAGGTATCAGGGTGAATTAGATTTCTAAAGTTGCATAACAGTGCAGTTCAGTCTCACAGTCATATCCCACTCTTTGCTACCCCACGGACTGCAGCACACCAGGCTTCCCTGTCCATCACCAACTCCTGAAGCCTACTCAAACTCATGTCCATCACATCAGTGATGTCATCCAACCATCTCATCCTCTGTCGTCCCCTTCTCCTGCCTTCAATCTTTCCCAGCATCAGGGTCTTTTTCAATGAGTCAGTTTTTGCATCAGGTGGCCAAGGTACTGGAGCTTCAGCTTCAGAATCAGTCCTTCCAATGAACATTCAGGACGGATTTCCTTTAGAATTGACTGGTCAGATAAAGTTGCATTACAAATAACCACAAACTTAGTGGTTTAAATCAATATTCATTTAATACCTTAGAGATTCGGGGTGGAGGATTGAAAGACTGGGCAGAGCATAACTGGTATCTCTACTCAGTGTCTCAAAAAGCTGAGATCAAGGTGTCAGCTGGGCTGTATTCTCATTGGCAGTGTGGACTTCTTTTTAAACGCTAATGATTATTGGCAAAGTTAATTTCCTTTCCTCCATATGGCTCATGAAGACTACATCTTCAAGACCAGCTGAAAAAATATCTGTTTGGCACCACATCTTCTTTTTAAGACTCATTTGATTGACTCAGGACCACTCTGGCTAAACTCCCTTTTGATTAACCCAAAGTAAAGAGATTTGTAACTTAATTATGGGAATGGTCTTCCATCATATTTACAGACTCCACTTAAACTCTAGCAGAAGTTATTAAATAGGTCATGTACCTAAGGAGTCGATAATCATAAAAACCAACAGAATTCTTAGCTTACTACTTAGGTTTAGTCTCATAAATGAATGAATATTTTTTCACTTTTCTTTACTGGAATAGTTTATGTAGAATTGATATCATTTTATGTTAATCCGTTGTAGAGTTTGCTAGTGAAACATCTGAGTTGGAAATTTTCATATTCAGAAGCTTTTTTAGTGTAATTCAGTTTCATTAATAGTTACATATTCCTATGGTTATCTATTTAATCTTGAATGAATTCTGTAGTTTTTAAAAAATTAGGTAATTTTATTATTTTTCAGAATATATGTTCCTGTGCTGAAACACTTACATGGAGTTTATACAATTGCTTCATTATATGCCTGAAGTCTGGGGAAACAGGGGTCTGTAGTGCTATTACCTATTCCATTCCTGATAGTGGTAATTTGAATCTTCCCCTTTTAATTTATCAGTTGAATCAAAGTTATACATTTTATTGAACTCTCCAAAGAAATATATTTAGTTCTCAATATTTTTTCTTCTATTGTTTTCTGTTTTCAATATCATATATTACTGTTCTTTTAAATCTCCTTTAGTCCCATATATTTTACTTTTTGTTCATTTCTTAAGGTAGAATCTTAAATTACTATTTAAGAGCATCCTGCAACTTTTGATATGCAATATTTTCCTATTTTACCAGTTCAAAAATATTCCAAATTTCCTTGCAATTTCCTCATTGATCACTGGAGAAGGAAATGGCAACCCACTCCAGTACTCCTGCCTGGAAAATCCCAGGGATGGGGGAGCCTGGTGGGCTGTGGTCAATGGGGTCACACAGAGTCAAACACAACTGAAATGACTTAGCAGCAGCAGCATTGATCACTGAGTTATTTCTAAGGGTGCAATTTCCAAGTGTTTTATTTTCCTGTTATGATTCCTTTAATTTCAGTTTAATTCTATAATATCAGTATATTCTGTATAATTGTTGCTGTTCAGTCATTAAGCCATGTTCGACTGTTTGCAACCCCAAGAACTGTAGCATGCCAGGCTCCTCCGTCCTCCACTATCTCCCGGAGTTTGTTAAAATTCATGTCCATTGAGTTGGTAATGCTATCTAATCATCTCATTCTCTGCCGCTCCCTTCTCCTTTGCCTTCAATCTTTCCCAGCATCAGGGGTAACTGTACAATTACAATTTTTAAAACATTTGTCAGGATATATATTATCACTCAGAATATGGTCCATCCTTGAGAATGGCCCATATTCACTTAAAAGGATGCATACTTTATTGTTAAAGAAAGAAATACTCTGTTAATGTCAACTAGATCCTATCCACTAAAGGTGTTATTCAGGTCTTATATAAATTTTTATTTTGTCTATTAATTCTATTTATTACTGAGAGAAAATTTTGATACTTCCAAATATAACTAAGGGTTTGTCTATTTCTCCTCTCAGTTTGTAGATTTTTGTTACAAATATTTTGAAACTCTATTAGTCACTGTGTTAGTCTTCTATCACTGCTATAGCTTTCCCAAAAACTTGATGAATTGAATAACAGAACTTTTTTTTTTTTCTTCATGGTTTGGTAGTTTAGTTTGGCTTAGCTATTGTCTCTGATCCAGGTTTTACATGGCCATAATTAAGATCTTATTCAGCGGGAATCTTTTTGGGGACACTGGGAAGAATCTACCTCCAAACTCAACCATGGTGTTAACAGATTTCAGTCTCTTGCAGATATAAAACAGAGGCTGGCTATCAGCGTGGGGATGCCCTTAAGCATTAGGGGTCTCTTTCCTTCTTGCACATGGTCCTATATATCTCAGGGCCAGCAACATAATCTAGAATCATACTTATGCTAGACTATCTCTAACCAATTCTGTTGCATCTCTTGACTCCAAACAGAAAAAGATTTTCAAGTGTTCATGTAATTAGATTAAGACTACCTGGATAAATCAGAATAGTTTTCCTGTTCAATGGTCTATAATCTTAATTACATCGACAAAATCCCCTTTTCAATGTAATGTAATATATTCACAGAAATAAGGGATTTGAGCATGGACATTTTTGGGAAGAGTTATTCTGCTTACTACCGATTATACAGATACATGATAATTACATCTTTGTGATGAGTTGGGCTTTTAACCATTAGAAAGTATTCCTTTTTATCCCTTTTAATTTTTTTCCCTAGGACTACTTTGATAATAACCAAGTCTGCATTTCTTTCTTTTGATGGTTTACTATTTTCATTTTCTTACTTTTAACCTACATATTTTACATTATTTGAAGTGAGTTTCCTATACACAAAATATGGTAGAATCATTAGTTTCATCCATTCTGCCAATCTCTATTATTTAAATGATGTGTTTAGATCATTTACATTTAGTTTAGTTATCAATATATTTTTATTTAGTCCTATCATTTTATTTTTGCTTGCTTTTCACACCTGTACTGAAAATATTTTAGCATTCCACTTTACTTGTTATGTTTTTATTATATCTCTTTGTATAGTTTTTGTGGGCCAAGTGGCAGGAAGATGAAGATAAAAACAAAAGCAATGGCAATTGTTCTACCACCAGGGACCATAGGTCACCTGATAAGAAAAGTAGGTTGCCCAGGCTCAGCGTTTCAAGTTCCTATAGGTCTATGGTGCTGCTAGGGTCCATGTTACTGTTGCTGCAACTATGATACTACCTGTAGGCTGGGGCATGAGAAAACAAGAAATAAAGAGCAGAACTCCTTTAATTTCTCTGAGCATTATTATTTCTTTTTCCCCTACTTCAAACCAGAACTGGAACTAGCAATCCTACTTTCTCTTTGATGACAAACACCTATCTCATTTCCCCATTTACTCCCCATTTATCATCAGCAAAACTGCCAATCATTCATTCCTCCAAGTTCTTTAATCACAACTTAAAAAAAAAAAAAAGACACATTTTTAATAGAACCTCCATGTCTTTCTTATCGTGCTAATTCAACACTTGGTCATATTCCTTCCTTTAAATTCAGTCCCCTAATTATTGTTGGATATATATGTATATATATATATATGTATACACATATATTTAATTTTGTTAATGAGATTCAATAAAAAATTATGCTGCTGAACTTCCACCCTTTTCAGCTTTCCTTATTCTTCCTATGCAAGCTTTACTTAATTTACAGAACATTTCTTACAGAATATAATTTACAGAATGTTTTTACCAACATCGCTGTAATATTATCAATGAATGTCTTGTGACTGAGTCAGTAGTCATTCCTCTGACTCCATAACTCTTTGTATTTGCAGGATTTTATTATGTGTACCACATTCTTCTTAAAAAAAATAAATCTTGGCTTTATTACTCATTATTTTTCTGTTTCTCCTAATTTCAAAGTTCCCCTTGGACTGCAAGGAGATCAAACCAGTCAATTCTAAAGGAAGTCAACACTGAATATTCCTTAGAGGACTGATGCTGAAGTTCCAATAATTTGGTCACCTGATGCAAAGAGTCAACTCATTGAAAAAAACCCTGATGCTGGGAGAGACTGAAGTCAAGAGGAGAATGGGGTGACAGAGGATGAGATGGTGGGATAGCATCATGGACTCAATTTACATGATTCTGAGCAAATTCTAGGAGATAGTAAAGACTGAGGAACCTGGCATGCTGCAGGCCATGGGGTCACAAAGAGTCAGACATAGCTTAGGGACTATTCTAAACAGTCATTATAACTTAGGGACTGAACAACAAAAACTTCAAAGTTGAATCAAATATTCCTCAAAGCTAGTTTCTTTACTCAAAGTCTACAGTTTTAAAATGAAATTTTCTTTTTTTTGTATTCAGTTACACAAGAAATTGTGGGGGAAAGTTAATAGCTTTTTATTTTGACCAAACCACTATCTAGCAAGGATTTAAAAGTTAATATATATGTATTTTTAATGCTGGTCTTGTCAGTTAGCTCAGGACATTTAGATTCACTTGGAAATAGTGTTACAGCAAGTATTACTCAGTAAAAAAGAAAGGATTGTACTGCCTTGATACATAATGAAGAAAGTAGAATTGTCTGATCACCTATGAAGCTAGAAGTTAATGGAGCTAGAAATTATGAGTTGCATGTGTGCAGCTGGGCCTGAAAGTAAAGGATTTGTAAACCACAGGTAGTGCTAGTATTTATATCAACAAAAAGAAGATCATTTGAAATACAGGAAAGCAAGAGAATGGGAAAGACTAGACATCTCTCCAAGAAAATTAGAGATACCAAGGGAACATTTCATGCAAAGATGGGCACAATAAAGGAGAGAAATGGTATGGACCTAACAGAAACAGAAGATATTAAGAAGAAGTGGCAAGAATATACAAAAGAACTATACAAAAAAGATCTTAATGACACAATAATCACTATGGTGTGATCACTCACCTAGAGCCAGACATCCTGGAGTGTGATATCAAGTGGGCCCTAGGAAGTATCACTATGAACAAATCTAGTAGAGGTGATGGAATTCCAGTTGAGCTATTTAAAATCCTAAAAGATGATGCTGTGAAAGTGCTGCACTCAATATGCCAGCAAACATGGAAACCTCAGCAGTGGCCAGAGGACTGGAAAAGGTCAGTTTCTATCCCAATCCAAAAGAAAGGCAATGCCAAAGAATGTTCAAACCACCTCACAGTTGCACTCATCTCACACGCTAGTAATGCTCAAAATTCTCCAAGCCAGGCTTTAACACTACATGAACTGTGAACTTCCAGATGTTCAAGCTAGATTTAGAAAAGGCAGAGGAACCAGAGACCAAATTGCCAACATCCATTGGATCATAGAAAAACCAAGAGAGTTCCAGAACATCTAGTTCTACTTTATTGATTATGCCAAAGCCTTTGACTGTGTGGATCACAACAAACTGTGGAAGAGATGGGAGTACCAGACTTTTTGACCTGCCTCCTGAGAAATCTGTATGCAGGTGAAGAAGGAACAATTAGAACCAGACATGGGACAATGAACTGGTTCCAAATTGGGAAAGGAGTACATCAAGGCTGTATATTGTCACCCTGCTTATTTAACTTATATGCAGAGTACATCATGAGAAACATTGGGTTGGATGAAACACAAGCTGGAATCAAGATTGCTGGGAGAAATATCAATAAGCTCAGATATGCTGATGACACCAACCTTATGGGAGAAAGCAAAGAGGACTAAAGAGCCTCTTGATGAAAGTGAAAGAGAGTGAAAAAGCTGGCTTAAAACTTAACATTCAAAAAACTAAGATCATGGTGGTATGGCCCCATCACTTCATGTCAAATGGATGGGGAAACAATGGAAACAGTGACAGACTTTATTTTCTTGGGCTCCAAAATCACTGCAGATGGTGACAGCAGCCATGAAATTAAAAGACACTCCTTGGAAGAAAAGCTATGGCCAACCTAGACAGCATATTAAAAAGCAGAGACATTACTTTGCCAACAAAGGTCTATCTAGTCAAAGCTATGGTTTTTCCAGTAGTCATATATGGATGTGAGAGTTGGACTATAAAAAAAGTTGAGCACGGAACTGATGCTTTTGAACTGTGGTGTAGGAAAAGATTCTTGAGAGTCCCTTGGACTTCAAGGAGATCAAACCAGTCAATTCTAATGGAAAACAGTCCTGAATATTCATTGAAAGGACTGATGCTGAAGCTCCCATACTTTGGTCACCTGATGCAAAGAACCGACTCATTAGGAGAGACCTTGATGCTGGGGAATATTGAAGTCAGGAGGAGAAGGAGACGACAAAGCATGATATGGTTGGATGGCATCTACTCGATGGACATGACTTTGAGCAGGTTCCAGTAGTTGGTGAAGAACAGGGAAGCCTGGCACCCTGCAGTCCATTGGGTCACAAATAATTTGACACGACTGAGCGACTGAACTGAACTGAACAGATGGCTGTATTAACATTGGGCAGCAAGGAGACAGGCCATAGTAATTTTATACATGTAAAAGCTTATTATAAGAAACAGAATAATAAACTAAGCTTAAATCATGAAATCAGGATTTGGGTTCAAAATAAGTTAAAATTTCCCCCTCTTTGTAAAGGTCTTTAAGTACTGGGAAGAATTAATTAAGAAATTTTTTTAATACCTGAGGAGTCTTATTCCTTCAAGTATCTCTAATAAAAGGACTGGCATTAACCTACTGATATATTACCAGACATAAGCACATGCAAGTGGTTGAACTAAGCAGGTTCTTGAGAAATTTGTACTGCTAGAGGCAAAGAGCCATGATGATTATAATAAATTTATAAACAACACAGACTACACCAAGAAAATAAGAATAATTATAATATATATGTAGTGTACTCTTTAAAGGAAATATTTTCCATTCTTTCTATATTTCAAGGTATATAGAGAAAATATAAAAATTTCTGCACAGACATTTGGGTTATATAAACACTTGTAAACCTTACAAAAGAAAACTCAAATTCCTATAAAATTCTTCATTCTTTTATTGGTGAGTTTATGCTCATTTCCTTATTCAATTTTCAGTTACTTTTAGATTATGACCACTGATCTAATTGAAGAGGTAATCTGTGAGTATCTGTGTGTTTATGTATATAAGTGTATGATTTGGACCAGTATTATTAGTGTCTTACTTTTACATCAGTAATACTGTTTTTCCATTGGGAAATATGCAGAGAAAGAACTCTACTTCTCAGCCTTTGCAAACAGAGAATCGTGTCACTGGCTTACAGGTGAAAAACCCTGCCTCATATGATCTTAAACTTTTGATCTGTCCAACTGACTAACAATATTATTTTTGACAGAGATCCAATAAATTTCAAATCTGGTATCTCCAAACCACTTACAGCCATAAGCAATCCTCACAGGCAGCCTATTCTATATTTATAAATCCTTTTGGGACAGATTTCTTACTCTATCTCAATTTCATCAGAATATGAGAGAAGCTGAATATCAATTTCTTCCAAAGTTTTTTTGTCCCTAGATACATGTAACTGTATTCAAAGGAGAATTTGCTGGAAAAAGTAAAACTCATTCACAATCAACTGCCCATTTCTTACTAAGCAAATTCACGAGGGACTGCACTAATGGACATTTGTAGGATGAGGCAGCAAATGCTTTGGCTGAATATTTTGGCTTTTAGCCTGAGTGAGCTTTTTACAGAATACAAAGCATGAGAATGCTGAGCAACACAGCGTTATGAATAAATTGCTGAGAACTTTTACAAGGAGAAAAACATGCCATTCTGAAGGACAAGTTCTTTTGTTTTTGACATCACCAGAATCCAGAAACTTTAACAGTAAGAGCTTGCTTTGGAGGATAAAATATTATGAGTAACGAAATAATAGCTTTAATAGTTCAGTGCAGCAGTTTCAGGGAGAGTGAGAGAAATGATCAGTACACATAATGTGTGTGTGTGTCTGTGTATATATAAACTTTTATTCTTGGTATTTCATTTATTCACAGATATGTTTACAGAATTTTGTAACAAAGTAAAAGATCCGTGGCCTAAAAAGAACCAAACTATTCTCTTGGTGAGAACTGCCATCTATAAAAATCATTATTATTTCTAACTTTAGGGGGAAAACACCAGTTTAAAATTTGCACCTTCAGTCTAGATGATAGCCTTCAACACTTTTCCTGCATCCAGTTGTCATTTTAGCTTTTCATGCTAATAATTATTGAAAAGCGCACTTAACAGCTATCATATGTAAAACTGTCCTAGGGATCAACAAGGAGAGCAAATCATCACCTGAAAGAACTTTAAAAAATAAGAAAGGATTTTAAGAAAAACAAATGAAGAAAAGGGTTGAATTATAATAAAATAAATAATTATCAGTTCAGTCGCTCAGTCGTGTCCAACTCTTAGCAACCCCATGAATCGCAGCACGCCAGGCCTCCCTGTCCATCACAAACTCCCGGAGTTTACTCAAACTCTCGCCCATCGAGTCGGTGATGCCATCCAGACATCTCATCCTCTGTCATCTCCTTCTCCTCCTGCCCCCAATCCCTAATTATAATTAAAGTTATAGCATAATATACAAATAAATATTATATATAAGTTATTATAAAAATTATAATAAAATAGAAACTTACATATAATTTTACTATATATAAAATATATAATAAAAACATATTTTATCTCTATAATAAAATGTAGAGAATTTCTACTATGCTGTACTCAGAAAAGGTATAGTTTCAAGCTCACTAGCAATTTAATTGCAGATTTTTAGAAAGTAGTATAGTTTTTCCTGTGGGTATGGAGATATATAGGAGAAGGAAATGGCAACCCACTCCAGTGTTCTTGCCTGGAGAATCCCAGGGACAGAGGAGCCTGGTGGGCTGCTGTCTATGGGGCCACACAGAGTCGGACATGACTGAAGCAACTTAGCAGCAGCAGCAGTAGCAGCATGGAGATATACAAGGAACTATTTGTGGTATGACAGCAAAAAATAATTTGAATCACTTGCAGTGTTTCAATTATCTGTATCATTGCATTAACACATTTATACCATTCTCATAAAGTTTGTATCACAGTTAAACAGCAGGGAAAAGGGCAGGACATAAAGTCTGAAAGAATGACATAGCCATAGGACATATTGAAAACTGCTTAGAACCAACTAGTTCCAAGATGGCAGAAGATTCAACTTCTAGTAGACCTTGAGCCTCATTATATGCTCATTGTAATACATTAGCATACGAAATGGTACACCCACCAGCATCATGATTCTGAGGCCAACCATAAAAGGTCAGGGCTCCCCTGGTGTCTCAGATGATAAAGAATCTGCCTGCAGTGCCAGAGACAGAGCATTGAAACCCATTCCGATCCCTGGGTTGGGAAGATCCCCTAGAGAAGGGAATGGCTAGCCACTCCAGCATTCTTGCCTGGAGAATTCCACAGACAGAGGAGCTTGCCTGGCTACAATCCAAGGAGTCACAAAGAATTGGACATGATTGAGTGACTAACACTTTCATATTCATAGAAGGTCAAAAAGTGGGTAGTGGCCCAATTTCTGGAACTCTGTCCCTTTCCCAAAGTAGTTGGAATAATTCTCCCACTCATTAGCATATGAAGTTACCCAGTCTATAAAAATACCATGCCCTATTTTGAGGCTCTCTCACTTTCTGAGATGGCCCACAACCTGTCTGTAGAGGGTGCTACTCTCTAAATAAATCCACTTCTTACCTGTCACATCATCTGTGAATTCTTTCACAACAAAGCAAGCCACCCATTAGCCAGCCCCAAATCAGCTTCAGGACACGCAAAGTGCCACAGCCACCATGTCAGGAACCATCCTAGCTGCCAGTGGACAGACACCAGCTCCACAGCCCCAGGGCACCCATTGTGCCCACCAGCAGGCAGATGCCAGCTCTAAAACACCTTGGACCCTCAACAGTGCCACAGGATCTAGCCCCAGCCCCGCTCACCAGTAGGTCAACACCAGCCTTGGGACATTCCAGACCCCAGAACTAGCTATGCCAGGAACTGGTCCTACCCACCAGCAGGCCAACACTAGATCCCAAACCCCTGGCCATCCCAACACCGTGGTGGCACTGCCCACGCCAGAACCCAGCTTCACCCACCAGTGGGCCAGGACTAACCCTGGGACCACCTCTCTCTCTGGGTCCCCACAGCTAGCAGCCTTGTGATCTAAGCCCACCCTCCTGAGGCTAGCAGCCTCCACACAAAGCAGGGCCTAGTAACCAACCAAAACAGGGGCCAGCCATGCCTAAGAGACCACCCACAGTGGTCAGCCTACCACAACAGAAGGTCCCATGCACCTATATATGGGCATCCTTAGAGCACATAACTGGTGAGCAGAGGGAAGTATACTGCTGGGATGTATAGGATGTCTCCTACAAAAGGCCACTTCTCCAAGGTCAGAAATGTAATCAACCAGTACAAAGAAGTAAAAACATCTAACTAGGCAAAATGAAGCAACATGTGAATACATTTTAAATAATGGAACAAGATAAAAATAACACAAAAACTAAGTGAAATTGACGCAGGCAATCTCAACATAATGATTTTAAAGATGTCCAAAGAACTCAGGAGAAGACAGAATAAAAAACAGTTTGAAGTTAGAAGTAACTGTTTTTAACCGTTAAAAAATGTAAAGAAGAACTGATCAGAGATGAATAACATAACTCAAATGAAAAATACACTGGAAGGAATCCAGAGCAGATTAAATGATATAGAGGGACAGATCAGAGAGCTATAAAACAGTGTAATGGAAATCACTGAAACTGAATGGAGAAAAAAATAACTAATAAGAATAAATGAGGACAGTTTACAGGAGATTTTGGGGACAATATCAAGCACACTAACATTCCTAATATACGTATCTCCTAAAGAGAAGAGAGAAAGGGCAGAGGATATAGCAGGTAAAACCTCCCTAACCTAGGAAAAGAAACAGACATGCAGGTCCAAAAAGCACAGAGAGTCCCGAACAGGATCAATTCATAGAGGATTATACCAAGACATGTTGTAATTAAAATGGCAAAAATTAAAGAGAGAATATTAAAAGCAACAAGAAAAAAAAAAAAGTTTCATACAAGGAAACTCCCACGTGGCTATAAACTGACTTTTCACACACTGAAGGCCAAAAGGTGGTGGCATGATATATTTAAAGTGATTAAAAGGGAAAAACTGCAACCAAGAATATTCTACCTAGCAAGGCTATCATTCAGATTTGATGGAGAGATCAAAAGTTTTGCAGACAAGTAAAAGTTAAATGTTGAGCACCACCACCTAGCTTATAAGGAAATGTTAAAGAGACTTCTTTGAGTGTAAAAGAAAAGGCCACAACTAAAATCAGGTAAGTTATGAAAAAAAAAATCTCACTGGCAAAGGCCAATACACAGTAAATGTAGTAAACCAGCCTTGTATAAAGCTAGTAGGAATTTCAAAAGACAAAACTAAATAATAAAATCATCTATATCCACAATAAGTAGTTAAGGGATACATAACTACTTATGTAAAATATTATGTCAAAAACAGTAAATCTTAAGGAGGGAGTAATTAAAATGCAGGGTGGTTAAAATACTGCATTTGAACTTAGAATATTTGCAATTTAAAATAATTACATATTGCTATGTACAGGGTGGGGATATAGTTATAACTATGTAATAATTTTGTAGGGCAACATATTTTAACTATACTTACCATGGTAATTGTTTTGAAATGTATAGAAATACTAAATCACTATTTTGCACAAGAGGAACTAGCACAGTATTATAGTTTAATTACTTTAAAAACTAACTAACTTAGGAAAGGAGAACAAATTTGTGGTAACTAGAGACAGGGTGTGAGTGTAGGAGGGTTTGGATGAGGGCAGTCACAAGCTACAAATCTAAAAGATAAATAAGTACTAAGGAGGTAATGTACAATATAATAAACATAATTAACACTGTTAGGTTAATTATAATATATATAATTCTATGTTATATATGAATGCTGTTAAGAGAACAAGTCTTAAGAGTTCTCATCACAGGAAAAATAATTTTTCCATTTCTTTAACTGTGTATCTACATGAGAAAATGGATTTCAATAAACTTGTGGTACTCATTTCATGGTTTATATAAGTCAAATCATTGTATTGTACACCTTTAACACATAAAGGTCAGTCTTCATTGCAATCCCAAAGAAAGGCAATCCAAAAGAATGCTCAAACTACTGCACAAAGGCACTCATCTCACATGCTAGTAAAGTAATGCTCAAAATTCTCCAAGCCAAGCTTCAGCAATACATGAATCATGAACTTCCAGATGTTCAAGCTGGTTTTAGAAAACGCAGAGGAACCAGAGATCAAATTGCTAACATCTTCTGGATCATTGAAAAAGCAAGAGAGTTCCAGAAAAACATCTATTTCTGCTTTACTGACTAGGCCAAAGCCTTTGACTGTGTGGATCACAATACACTGTGGAAAATTCTGAAAGAGATGGGAATACCAGACCACCTGACCTGCCTCTTGAGAAACCTGTATGTAGGTCAGCAAGCAACAGTTAGAACTGGACATGGAACAACAGACTGGTTCCAAATAGGAAAAGGAGTATGTCAAGGCTGTATATTGTCACCCTGCTTATTTGACTTACATGCAGAGTACATCATGAGAAATGCTGGGCTGGAGGAAGCACAGGCTGGAATCAAGATTGCTGGGAGAAACATGAATAACCTCAGATATGCAGATGATACCACTCTTATGGCAGAAAGTGAAGAGGAACTAAAAAGTCTCTTGATGAAGGTGAGAGAGGGGAGTGAAAAAGTTGGCTTAAAGTTCAACATTCAGAAAACTAAGATAATGGCATCCGGTCCCATCACTTCATGGCAAATAAATGGGAAAACAGTGGAAACAGTGTCAGACTTTATTTTGGGGGGCTCCAAAATCACAGCAGATGGTGATTGCAGCCATGAAATTAAAAGATGCTTACTCCTTGGAAGGAAAGTTATGACCAACCTAGATAGCATATTAAAAAACAGAGACATTACTTTGCCAACAAAGGTCTGTCTAGTCAAGACTATGGTTTTTCCAGTGGTCATTTATAGATGTGAGAGTTGGACTGTGAAGAAAGTTGAGCGCCAAAGAATTGATGCTTTTGAACTGTGGTGTTGGAGAAGACTCTTGAGAGTCCCTTGGAATGGAAGGAGATTCAACCAGTCCATCCTAAAGGAGATCAGTCCTGGGTGTTCATTGGAAGGACTGATGCTGAAGCTGAAACTCCAATACTTTGGCCACCTCATGCGAAGAGTTGACTCATTGGAAAAGACCCTGATGCTGGGAGGGATTGAGGGCAGGAGGAGAAGAGAACGACAGAGGATGAGATGGCTGGATGGCATCACTGACTCGATGGACATGAGTTTGAGTTGATGATGGAGTTGCGAGTTGATGGACAGGGAGGCCTGGCGTGCTGTGACTAATGGGGTCGCAAAGAGTCGGACACATCTGAGCGACTGAACTGAACATACACAGTGCTATATCTCAATAAAACTGGGGGAAAAAAGCATGTTTAAAGTTTCTGTACAAATTTCAGATGCTTCCAGTTTAAACAGATACTCACTTATATATTTAGTAGACAACTAAATTTGTGAGTCTGTAGGAATTGTTTGAGTAATTCTTTTATCCCTTAACTCATTCAATTTATATGTCTCTTATATTTCTAAGTACTTAGGACAGCTTAAAGAGAGGCCAGTGCATTGTAATTACAATTTATGTAGTTAATCATGTAAACTCAGAAGAAATAACTGGATACATAGATACCAGTTTTTCTTTATTAAAATTTAAATTTGAATTAAGTGGTTTTTATAAAGAAGTTACATTTCTAATTTACATTCTGGTTCCTAATCACCACTACTGGCCCTAACTGAGGGATCCATTATTTCTCATTAGGACTTTACTAACAGCCTCTGAGCAGATCATTTTTACCTCCAGCTCTGCCATCTTAAATCCAGTCAATGCACCACATGACTATGTAATTGTCCTATTCAAAATTTTTCAATGATTTAATATCACATACAGAATATCAATTCAAGGAAGTTCCTTAAAATCTGGTTATTTCTCAGGCTCCAGAAGACTGAAGTATAAAAAATGCAAGCAAAGCCTGACATAAAGTGAAAATATAGCTTAATTACTGTTAACTTTAGATGTATAATCTAAAGAAATAATATATCAACAAAGAGTTGGGGCAGGTGCAAATAAATTCAGTAGAATTAAGAGAAAAGCATTTGGCTCATGAAAGTATAAGAGACTCTAAGTGTTTCATTAAGAACTGTGAATGAATGGGGATGTTGCCTCATTAGTGTATGTACACATGTACTATATTTATTTAGCACAAAACCTGCACATCTAGAGCTGAAGGCAAAGCCATAAGAGACTATAATAAAACCTTTTGGCATGAGTGGTGAGATTCACTCTATACATGAGTCATCCGATGGAGATCAATGGACCTATTTTTATACAGGAAAGAGATAAGTGCTTCCCTGTTCCATCCTGAAAAGATAGAATCACTCTGGCTCTACCAGATGAGATGTAAAGTATATTAGCATCTTACTCTAACTCTTCAGAACATAACTGTGTATGTGTTCAGTCACTCAGTCGTGTCCAACTCTTTGCGACCCCATGGACTGTAGCATTCTAGGCTCTTCTGTCCATGGGATTTCACAAGCAAGAATACTTGGGAGTAGGTTGCCATTTCCTTCTCCAGTGGATCTTCCTGACCCAGGGAGCAAACCCAAGTCTCCTCCTCGGTTATTTACTGACTGAGCAACCAGAGAAACTTCCTGTATCTAAGAGCCAGATTAAGCCCAAGTGATAAAACAAAGAGATGTCTTCAAGAACAGAGCTTCATTCCATTGACATGCAAATAGAAAAGCTATGACTAACTAGACAGCATATTAAAAAGCAGAGACATTACTTTGCTGACAAATATCCATCTAGTCAAAGCTATGGTTTTTCCACTAGTCATGTATGGATGTGAGAGTTGGACTATGAAGAAAGTTGAGCACCAACGAATTGATGCTTTTGAAATGTGGTGTAGGAGAAGACTCTTGAGAGTCCCTTGGACTGCAAGGAGATCCAACCAGTCCATCCTAAAGGAAATCAGTCTGAATATTCATTGGAAGGACTGATGCTGAGGCTGAAACTCCAACACTTTGGCCACCTGATGCAAAGAACTGACTCATTTGAAAAGATTCTGATGTTGTGAAAGATTGAAGGTGGGAAGAGAAGGGGATGACTGAGGATGAGATGGGTGGATGGCATCACCAACTTGATGGACATGAGTTTGAGCAAGCTCTGGGAGTTGGTGATGGACTGGGAAGCCTGGAGTGCTGCAGTTCGTGGGATCACACCATTGGACATGACTGAGAAACTGAACTGAAATGCTTCAGTTTTCCTGGCACCTTGGGAATTTAATTTAGGTACTTCGTCCTGTCTATAACCAATGGCAATCTCAAGTAGATGACAAGTTTTATTATCTTTTTGGATCAATACAATTAGCTAGATAAATGACTGCAATTCTAATTTTCAGGGTAGGCGAGGAGACAAATGTTTTTAGGAGAAGTGAAAGTAAATATTCCTTGCATTTATACTGTGTACATTTCCATAACTAAGTTAGATTAGCTTCCCTGGCGGTTCAGGCGGTAAAGAATCCACCTGCAATGCACTAGACCAGGGTTCGATCCTTGGTTCTGGAAGACCCCCTAAGAAAAGGAATGGCCACCCACTCTAGAATTCTTGCCTGGGAAATCCCATGAACAGAGGAGCCTGGCAGACTACCATCCACAGGGTTGCAAAGAGTTGGATATGACTGAGCAACTACTTACAGGCAAACAAAAATGCACACCATATCTAAAGAATCTAGGGCTTTTTTCAGGAGCACTGAGAAATCTCCACAGTTGCATTATTCTATTTCAGAGCTAGAATAGCACACTGGTCTTCATTATGGCTTAGATAAAATGTTAACTAAAGTGCAGTATCTCTCTATGCCAAGAAAAGTCTGATTGTAATTTAATTTTCTCCAAGCCACAGGAAAAATACACTTATTAGAGTACCTATTTCAAATCTCTTTAAATTAATGAATATATGGCTGTTACTTGACTATACAATTGCAAGTTGGTCAGAATAAGACATACCAATGAACACAGTCTTTATGAATATATCTGATAATATCTAGTTTCCGGATCTACAAAAATTCAAATGAAATTCTAAACTTTGGCTTTCCTTCAATTCTGTCTAACCTTCAGTTTTCCCTAAGTAAATAAATGTTCAAATTTCTCCTTGAAATGGTCCATACTTCACAGAATGAAAAGAATTTCTGGAATGGTCACATCTGTCTTTCTCATTTACATCAACTTCCTAACCTAGCCACAGTAAAATACTTTCTAGGCTTACATTGATAAAGGTCTTGACCAAGTTTCTTTCAAAAGGGGATATATGTATATCTATGGCTAATTCATGTTGAGGTTTCACAGAAAATAGCAAAATTCTGTAAAGCAATTACCGTTTAATAAAAAAAAAAAAAAACTAATTTTAAAAAAATGTTAATACTAAGTACTTTGTCTCCACGTGCAATTATGACTCTCTCCTGTCACACCAGCCACTTCTGCAGTATTCGGGTTTTATGCTGATCCAGAACTACTCAGGATCACCACTTTCCACTTCCATACTTACATTATCTACCCCTAGATACCTGACTCTATTTCTCTTCAGTTTTGTTTTGAGGCAAATTATGCTGAGACTGAGACTTGTCAGTATTTTACTTAACATAGGTTCACTGTGAGAATTATAATATTGCACAAGCCTATAGGATACAGAATAATGTCTCAATGTCAATAAAGAAATAAAATACTTCAAAGCAATTATATATTATTTATACTATTTTTCCAGGCAAGGGAGAATGAAAGAAATAAAGTCCAAATTTAGTTTGAGGCATGCCTTTCTGGGAATTGGTTCTCAGGAGAGAGGCTTGACCAGTGGAATGAATGAATTCCAGGTTTGCCCAGCCAGAACAAGCAAGAAAGCCCCTGTGCTAGAGCACGTTGCTCAGGAACAAAGGGGGCGGTGTTGGCTGGCAAGCTGACCTCCTTCGTGGGGTCACTGTCCAGTTTCCACCACGGTCAAGCAAATATTCACGTCAGCGTAACAGCAACGAATGCCCCAAGCTCTTTGGAGACCAGAGTTGCCTTGGCCAGGCCCAACATTCTCAGATAGTCTTCACAAACTCTGGCTATTTTTAAACTAAATGTCCCCTTTTTTGGTTACTTCTTCATGGGTTCTTATTGATAAGTCCCCAGCAGTATTCCTCAGCAGCTGAGTTATTGAGCATGTATTAGCCACCACGAGGTCAACAATGATCTCTTGACACAAGTTCACTTTTATATTAAAGTTACTTTACTTATGAACAAGAGAATTTGAACTCATATCAAAACATTGCACATCTTCCTCTCAAATATTTTTCTGAGTTGTGTCCTTCTTTATCAGGTTAACCTAACTATTCCTGTGGAAACAAGGTGGTAAAGGAACTCATGGCTTTCTGGTAATGGATAGTAATGCGTTCATTGAAAGAAGACATGTGTATCTACCATGTCCAATTTGAACATCATGTGTATGGTTCCTAATCTGATGTTTATAAAATAAAATATCCAGAATGATATATGTTTAAATGGAAGAGTCTTAGTCTTTAATTAGGGGACTATTAGGAGTATTATAAGGCATAGTGTACCTCTGTGTGTGTGTGTGTGCACTTATGCACTTTAGAAATGCTTTTAAGAAATAAAAGCATTCTTTTATTTCTAGTGGAGGGCTTCCTGGTCAGAATTAGATCAAGCTGAAATTCTAGGCATTGCATACATAAACAGTCATATTAGGATAACTGGAATTTGGTTTTGTTCTTTTGTGCAAAATATTGCTTCCAAGATATCTTGTTATAAACGTAACACTCTCAAAATTAGAGTTCATTATTTTTGTATTACATTTCTCCTTTCAAACTGTCCACTGTCATTAGTGGTATCATATAGTATTAGTTTTCTATGGTAGGAATTTTTTTCTAATCACAGAAAATGAAAGCTCAGTGAAGGAAAAAAGAAAATATCCATGAAGAATAAAAGCTCATGAGCACAGTCACTAATATTTCAAGCTTCATTATTTATCCTGATAGAAGTGAAAAGTCTCAAAATTTTTTAATATTTTTGGTCACGTTAACTGAATTAAATCCCTTGGTCAATTGTTCGTATATGAATTGTTTATATATGAATAGATTTTTCTTACTGATTTTTATTCACTGGTATATGAAATGCTTTTAGTTGGTGCCATATTTTTTAAAAAATCTTTCCTGTCAATATTACAATGAATGGGACTTTAGAAAAACAATATTGTGATCTTTTATATTAAAAAAAACTGACATTAAAACCAGAATTTTTAATAAAGGTCTGAATTGAAAATAATGTTCTCCAAGTATTAAGAATGTATATATTAAAACTTCTATTTCTGAATTCCCATTATTTCAAATACTGCTTTGCTTCTAAATTAAAGATAATTAAATCTTTAATTTATATCATGATAAAACACATTTTTAATATTTGCAAGAAATGAACATCAGCATATAACACTTCATAGCATTTGCCAATCTTATATAGTGCTTATTAAAAATAGCATTTTGCTAAGTTGGATGACAGAAATTTAGAAATGCTGAATGCCTTACCAGAAATATTTTGCTCCTCTCTTATCTGTGACAAGAAATTCAACTCAGTTCAGTTCAGTCACTCAGTCATGCCCAACTCTTTGCAACCCCGTGAACCACAGCACACAGGGCCTTCCTGTCCATCACCAACTCCTGGAGTTCACCCAAACCCATGTCCATTGAGTCGGTGATGCCATCCAATCATCTCATCCTCTGTCTCCCCTTCTCCTCCTGCCCTCAATCTTTCCAAGCATCAGGGTCTTTTCAAATGAGTCAGCTCTTCGCATCAGGTGGCCAAAGCATTGGAGTTTCAGCTTCAGCATCAGTCCTTCCAATGAACACCCAGGAGACCTCCTTTAGGATGGACTGGTTGGATCTCCTTGCAGTCCAAGGGACTTTGAAGAGTCTTCTCCAACACCACGGTTCAAAAGCGTCAATTCTTTGGCACTCAGTTTTTTTTATGGCCCAACTCTCACATCCATACATGCCTACTAGAAAAACCATAGCCTTGACTAGACAGACCTCTGTTGGCAATGTCGTGTCTCTGCTTTTCAATATGCTGTCTAATTCACACTTTAAAATATACAGTCTCCAACATATCTAACAGACCCCCTTCAGTATGAGTTTCCATATTCTGACAAAATGCCTGAATTCTTTCCTCTATTTAAACAAGTGCTAGTCACCTAACTTGATATAAAGTTTAACTTCACTTATTTATTAAATATAAAACTAATAAATAAATTAATCAGCATATTAACCAACAAACATTTCCTCTCATGTACAGCTCACTGCTATGAAGTCAGTTATCTAGAAAGCTGTATAAAATGAGAAACGACCTGCAGAAACCCTAGGTTTCTCTTTTCTTTGACAGAATAGCATCCTGGATTTTTAAAATACTATTGTCTAGACTTCACAAAAAATATTTTGAATATGAAGATTTGAAATAAGTCTCTCTCTCTCTCTATATATATATATATATATGCACTCACACATACATATATATATATATATACACACACACTTATACATAGATTTATTATAAATATATCTATATATACACATATATGTGTGTATGTGTGTGTGTATATATATATATTTTAAAAGATTTATTATTTCCAATTACTGTCAGAATTGAAAACGAAATTGATTAATTTCCATTTCTAAAATAAATTTTCATAGAAATGTCTCCTTTTGTTGACCACTAAACCTAGGTAACAACAAATATTTTTTCATGAGAATTCATATTATTAAAAAAAACTGTTTTTATCATAGATTGAGTCAAGTCAAAATGGCTTTGAACATTTCTATTCAGCACTTTACTGGAGTAAGATTACAAAGATCATAAACATCACACTAAAATGAAACTAGAATTTCATCACAAAAACAAAGACAGAAATGTCCTTCTCTCTGGAAATTTATAGACTTCCTGTTAAACACATCCTAGGAAAAAGGAAATATAGACACAGGAGGATAAAAATAACAACAAAAACAGCACTTATCAATATTTATAGCAGTGGCCACAGGACTGGAAAAGGTCAGTTTTCATTCCAATCCCAAAGAAAGGCAGTATCAAAGAATGCTCAAACTACCACACAATTGGACTCATCTCACACGCTAGTAAAGCAACGCTCAAAATTCTCCAAACCAGGCTTCAGCAATATGTGAACCGTGAACTTCCAGATGTTCAAGTTGGTTTTAGAAAAGGCAGAGGAACCAGAGATCAAATTGCCAACATCTGATGGATCATCAAAAAAGCAAGAGAATTCCAGAAAAACATCTATTTCTGCTTTATTGACTATGCCAAAGCCTTTGACTGTGTGGATCACAATACACTGTGGAAAATTCTGAAAGAGATGATAATTTCAGAGCACCTAACCTGCCTCTTGAGAAACCCGTATGCAGGTCAGGAAGCAACAGTTAAAACTGGACATGGAACAACAGACTGGGTGCAGACAGGGAAAGGAGTACGTCAAGGCTGTATATTGTCACCCTGCTTATTTAACTTATATGCAGAGCACATCATGAGAAACGCTGGGCTGGAGAAAGCACAGGCTGGAATCAAGATTGCTGGGAGAAATATCAATAACCTCAGATGTGCAGATGACACCACCCTTATGGCAGAAAGTGAAGAAGAACTAAAGAGCCTCTTTATGAAGGTGAAAGAAGAGAGTGAAAAAGTTGACTTAAAGTTCAACATTCAGGAAACTAAGATCATGGCATCTGGTCCCATCACTTCATGGCAAATAAATGGGGAAGCAGTGTAAACAGTGTCAAACTTTATTTTTCTGGGTGCCAAAATCATTGCAGATGGTGACTGTAGCCATGAAATTAAAAAGACACTTACTCCTTGGAAGGAAAGTTATGACCAACCTAGACAGCATACTGAAAAGCAGAGACATTACTTCGTCAACAAAGGCCCATCTAGTCAAGGCTATGGTGTTTCCAGCGGTCATATATGGATGTGAGAGTTGGACTATAAAGAAAGTTGAGCACTGAAGAATTGATGCTTTTGAACTGTGGTTTTGGAGAAGACTCTTCAAAGTCCCTTGGACTGCAAGGAAATCCAACCAGTCCACCCTAAAGGAAATCAGTCTTGAATATTCACTGGAAGGACTGATGCTGAAGCTGAAACTCCAATACTTTGGCCACCTGATGCAAAGAGCTGACTCATTTGAAAAGACCCTGATGCTGGGAAAGATTGAGGGCAGAAGCAGAAGGGGATGACAGGATGAGATGGTTGGATGGCATCACCAACTCAATGAACATGGGTTTGTGTGAACTCCAGGAGTTGGTGATGGACAGGGAGGCCCAGCATGCTGTGGTTCATGGCGTTGCAGAGTCGGACATGACTGAGCGACTGAACTGAATTGAAGAGGTAAATTCATTGTATCAAATGCTTTTATCAATAAAAATAAAATAATGGCTGAGAAATAAATTCCTCAATATATAAGCTAAAAAAATCTTAGAAAGGAACAATCAAGGAAACCAAAATAAAGTTATGATGGAGGAAATAAGTTAAAAAGCACTGCTTAACAAGGTAGAAAATAGAAAACAGTAGATTTAAATAATAAATGAAAATGCTGGTTCATTGAAAAAAAATGATGATACAGGCAAACTGCTAACCAACTTGATAACTGGAAAAAAGAAGGTACAAATATATAAAAGAAGAAATTAAAGGGGACAGATAAGCATTAAAACAGAAAAATTTGTTTAAATGATGCACGCTACTTTGATGACCTCTAAAGAAAAAAAATTCATTTAAATGAGATAGATAATTCCTTATTTGAGTTGTAATGCTTAACTAGACCACTTTTTTTTCTTATTCTAGACCACACATTGTATTTAACTGCAAATAGCAGCTTCAGTTGCATGCAACAAATTCTGTTAAATTCTCTCTTCATTTTTATTCTATTATAAATATTTTCTAATTTTCCCTATGATGGCTTGTAGATGTACTCATCATTTAAAAGTGGGCATTTAATTTTCAAATACATGAGATTTTTAAAATTAAAAAAAGGCCTATTTTTCATTTGACAACTTTAGGGGAAAAAAAGAATGTTAGATAACTTATTCTCAGAGTACATTTCTTTTATCCCTTCAGATTCACTCACTCGCCTTTCCCACCATAATATCTGCCCAAAGAAGTAGTTCACTACTGATCACATTAATGGTCCCCTTTAATCTCTAATTTCTGATAATGTTCTTGAATCTATTCCCACACTTCTCTATGTCTATGAACATGATCATACAACAAATCTAAAGATCTCATGGATGACACAAATGGATTTCAAAATATTGAATAACTCTTACATGCCTTATAAAAACATCATTTAACATAATAAATGATTACATTTATTTTTATTGTGTTATTGGTAACTAGTTGTCCATACTTTAAGATTATCAGTCATTTAAAAAATATTTTTATTATGAAAAATTCAAACATGTAAAAGGTAAACCCATTCACCCATCTTCTATAAATATTAATATCCTAAACTTTTACATCATATATAATTTCTCCCACTTTGCTGAACCTTTTCCAAGCATTATTATTATCATTATATAGTTATTTTGAGGTAAATGTATATCTTGAAATGCACAAATCATGTATTCTATTTTTAAATATACCATTCCTAGGTAATTTCTTATGTCTTATGCCAAAGAAAAAACAAACAAACAAACCAGTAGTAACTCTTATTGTTTATGATTCTATAGCTGTTGGCTCAGCCAATGCAGGAGATGTCGGTTTGATCCTTGGGTCAGGAAGATCCCCTAGAAATGGCAACCCACTCCAGTATTCTTGACTGGGAAATCCCATGGACAGGGGAACCTGGTGGGCTACAGTCCGCTGGGTTTCAAAGAGTTGAATATGACTTAGTAACTAAACAGCAACAACTACAAAGGCTGTTCAATGCTTGCTTGACTGAAACAATATAGTTCTTTTCCTAATCCAAGTATACCTCATTTTATCACACTTCACTTTACTATCTTCATAGATATTGTATTTTTTTATATGTTGAAAATTAGTGGGGCTCGTGCAAGTCTATCAGCACTGCTTGTTTAGCAGAATTTGCTCATTTTGAATCATGTGTCACATTTTGGTGATTTTTGCAATATTTCAAACTTTTTCATTATTATTATATTTGATATGGTGATAAGTGAACAGTCATCTTTGATGTTACTACAGTGAGTCACTGAAGGATCAAATGACAGAATTTTTTAGCAATAAAGTGTTTTTAATAAGGGTATGTACATTGTTTTTATACATAATGCTATTGCCCACTTAAAAGACAGTGAAACCAAGCCTAAATACTTCTGAGACACACATCCTTTATTTAGTGCTATGAACAATGCTTACATTATTGTTCATGAAGCTGCATTATCTGTTGGACCACTTCAAAATATTGGCTTTCAATGATTCTCTCCAAAGTTATTACTGTGATTCACTGACTATTAGCACCTGAAAGCTAGTCTTGCTCAGATTATAAATAAATAAAAAAACACATAAATAATAATTCAGTCAAGTTAAATTTACTGTTCAGAATTGTATAGTATTAAGGTAAGACAACACATTTTCTAACTGTGTCTTCTTGAGCCCTCAAGCTCACAATCAGTGCATGCCTGTAATATACTCTCTTTCAAAACTGGCTAAATCCCTATCTTATGCATATTACTATGAGTGGGAAAAACAAGGTAAGGGGATATGGGATAGAGCAAAAAGTAGTTTTATTTGCTCAAGGAATACCTGTTCCTGTCTAGGATAGCTTACACCTGGCTTAGAAAAGCAGGGCCTTACCACATCAATCAGAGGAAAGAGAAGATAGCAATCTGAAGAACCTTTGACCACTGCCAAGCATCAGTCATTAAAGCTCTTAGGTGAGAAAGTCATGGCCACTCTCACAAGAATTCCTGACATATATCACGAAGACTAAGGAAGGGATAAGGTGACCGGCGTGGGTGCCAGTGGCAAGAAGCACAGAAGGTGGAGGACTCCTGCCACCATCCTCACTGCCGTCAGGTGCTGTAGGCTGGAGAAGGTCCTGCGGTCAGAACACAGACAGGCACGATCAGACAGGGGAGCCCATACACGTGTCCTAAGGCCAGAGACAAATAGTGAACCCTGCATAGCCCAGAACCCTCAACTCACCCCTGTGTCCAACACGAGGGAGAAACGCCCAAATCAACAGCATTCTGGTAGTATAAACTTGTGTGATAATTCAAAAGAAGCGCCACAGCAACCAGTGAGAGGAGCCCTCTCCTTAGGATGCCCTCTGCAATCCAGGTCAACCACAGGCTCAGGCACCTCCAAGACTCAATGTGACAAGGAATATGGGATCACAAGTTGAACCGATGCTTTAGATTTTTTGAAAGTAAAATCACTCAGTTATGTCTGACTCTTTGGTCTCTTTGGTCAGAGAGAACATATTGGGAAATGGAAGACAGCACTCAAATGATCATTGACCAGGCTCAGAGCACTATTCTCAAATGCTACTGCCAGCCCTAGCTGGTCCCAAGGACTGGGAATGGGACTTAGAAGAGTTCCCTTACAAAGGTCTGAAGATGGTTCTGCTTTCCAGCATCACTTTATCAATGGCACTGAAATCCAGATGTAGTAGTAACTTCCAGACTCTAGAGTAACTTGACATATTTAGAACCAACATAATAAGCTTCTGTTCAAGCTGCTGAAGGAAAAGCTGCCCCAGCAGCCTGGTAGCATCTCACATTCTAACATCTAAGCTTCAGATTTGAAGAGTTTCTCTTTGAAATTGTAGATGTGGGTAAGCTCAACTTCTTCCTCTCTACTCTAACCCTGAGGGGAGGCTACCTGTTTCCTGAAGTTATCTTGGAATGACTGTTTCTCTTCCTTGTTCATTAAGTGCTTCAACACCAACATAACCTTTTTCTTTATTAAATTCTCTCTACCGAAAGAACTAGTATGATTTCTGTTTCCTTGACTCAACTCTGACTCATGCACTTTAGATCAGGGATAAAGAAATAATTTATTTTTTGGAAGCACCTTTCTAAAATTGTTCAGTATGAAACAAGTGTTGCATGATCTATTAGTTTGTAATTTGCAACAGAAAAACAGGTTTGATTAAGAAGGACCCAAACATTATAACTCCTTTGTATTAAGATAAAATTGGCTAATTTACATAGACTTAGAAAGCAATGTGACATTGAGAAGAATTAACATAGAATAATTATAATACATATTGGAATCCTATACCTTTAAATTTATTTCTGCAACAATTTGTTGATATTACTGTATGTTATTAATTGACAACATATATTAAATATCACATAATTTTTTGTTATTCCTATTGTGAATAATTCAGTTATAACATATAAATGGATTTGGTGCATGACTATTAGATTTTTGCATTTCTTTTCATGTTTCCCAGTATTTAAAAGCAGTAGGATATAATCATTGAAAGATATAGCCTGAGCAATATACTAAAAATGTGAGATTTAATGAAGTAGGACTTTAAATAAAGGCATATCATCATATATGATACAACTACATGGTCATTCTATATTTTATCTATTATATATTGTGTTTGCAATAATAAAGCAGAAATAAATACTGACACAATTAGCATGCACCACTTCATATCAATCAATCATATATATTTATTTAAAACACTGTACTGCAGCATCAGTTACGTTTTCACAAAGAACAGTGAAGATAATCTTTTCTTCCTATTACCTCACTTATTTAAGTGGAGGAATCACATTCACAATACTGAAAAATAATATAGAACATCTGCTCATTATAATGAATAACAGTAGAATCTTTTATTGTGCTTACTACTATTCCTTTTGATAACTTTCAAATCGAAACTTCCAGTTCTACTTACAGGATGAGAAATCTTAAAGACAGTAAAATCCCTTAGACTGTACTTATAAAAATAATGATGAACTATTTTTTGAAAGTAAAATCACTCAGTCATGTCTTACTCTTTGCAATCCCATACACTGTAGCCTACAGGGCTCCTCAGTCCATGGAATTTTCCAGCAAGAGTACTGGAGTGGGTTGCCATTTCCTTCTCCAGGGAATCTTCCCAACCCAGGGATCAAACCTGGGTCTCCTGCACTGCAGGCAGAATGCTTTACCCCTCTGAGCCACCAGGGAAGATGGTAAAATCATGTATACTGTCTTGGTCAGCAAAGTACCCCAAACTACAGGTGAGAACAAGGACATGAAACATGTCCATTTGAATACTTATCTTATTCTCTAGCTAAGAGAGCAGAGAAATTTCAAAAATCAAAACCTAGACTGTGACTGTTAGGAAACTGTTAAAATAATTCACTTTCTGGACTAAACATTTTTATTTCTTCCCTTAAATATCTTATCATATTATTTTGGTATGAAAATATTTAGTTCAGTAACTCTTCATAGATAATCCTATCTAAATAGAAAAACCATATGTAATTCTATATTTGTTTAGCATTTAGACTATGCTGATTCTCTAAATGGCAAATGGTAGTATCATATAAAATGCATAATATAGATCACTTTAGAAAGAAATTACAGTTATCTGAATTAAACTGTTTTACTTAGTAAAGCTAATTTTTCCACTAAATATATTTTTAAGCATAAGCCACTAAAGAGAGTAAAATTTATCTAAGGCTCAAATTCCAAGAATTCACCATGACAGAGTTTATCCTATTGCCAACTTACTCTCTACCTGTAACCAAGGGTTTATCAGAACACAATTGTACAGTACTCAGTTATTTAAATCCATGTCATAAAGCAAAACCCTACTCCAATGATGAAAAAGTGTAGACACTAAGTATTTCAGTTTTATACATCATTATAATAATAACTTGAAATGTAACATATTTAAGCTTGACCTAATCCATTAGGATGTTTTTAATATTTATGCAATTAGCAGAACAAATTTACATTCATGATATAAATTATTTCTACCTACTGATCTTGAAGCACCTTGTAAATTAAATATTTAACAAAAGTGTGAGGGAGGAGCTGTACTGTCTATAAAAGTAAACAAATATGTAACATCTTTAGTTCAGTTCAGTTGTTCAATCGTGTCCGACTCTTTGTGACCCCATGAATCACAGCACGCCAAGCCTCCCTGTCCATCACCAACTCCCAGAGTTTACTCAAACCCATGTCCATCGAGTTGGTGATGCCATCCAGCCATCTCATCCTCTGTTGTCCCCTTCTCCTCCTGCCCCCAATCCCTCCCAGCATCAGGATCTTTTCCAATGAGTCAACTCTTCGCATGAGGTGGCCAAAGTATAGGAGTTTCGGCTTCAGCATCAGTCCTTCCAATGAACACCCAGGAGACCTCCTTTAGGATGGACTGGTTGGATCTCCTTGCAGTCCAAGGGACTCTCAAGAGTCTTCTCTAACACCACAGTTCAAAATCATCAATTTTTCAGTGCTCAGCTTTCTTCACAGTCCAACTCTCATATCCATACATTACCACTGGAAAAACCATAGCCTTGACTAGACAGACCTTTGTTGGCAAAGTAATGTCTCTGCTTTTTAATATGCTATCTAGGTTGGTCATAATTTTCCTTCCAAGGAGTAAGTGTCTTTTAATTTCATGACTGCAGTCACCATCTGCAGTGATTTTGGAGTCCAAAAACCCTTAGGAAGAGTTAAATATTTAACAAAAAGACTAGAATTCTTTACATCTAACACAGAAACAAGATAATATATTACTTATGGAACAATATTAATTGATTTTACTATATAAGTGTCTGTTCACCTTATGCATATATAGTCTATGGTATAGACACTCAATTAAAAAAAAAAAAAAGACTTAAGCTTACTTTTATCCCCAAAACCTAAAGAAACACCATAGAGAGAGAAAGAGAGGAGGAAAAAAGATGTCTCAAATTCCAGGAAGCCAGACTCTTTCCACAGGTTTACTAAAGTTGAACACTAAAACTTTTGTTTAATCCCTGAAAGTATGCATTTCAGTGGTTACAAGAATGTAAAACTGATATAAATAGAGTTGAGCCTTGAACATACTTTGAACTATGTGGGTCCATTTATATGTAGATTGTTTCAATAAATATAATCTCTGTATTTCTAATTTAAAGATCTTTAAGTATAAGGCACAATAAGCTGTGGAAAATTCTGAAAGAGATGGGAATACCAGATCACCTCTTGAGAAACCTGTATGCAGGTCAGGAAGCAACAGTTAGAACTGGACATGGAACAACAGACTGGTTCCAAATAGGAAAAGGAGTACGTCAAGGCTCTTTATTGTCACCCTGCTTATTTAACTTATATGCAGAGTACATCATGAGAAATGCTGGGCTGGAGAAAGCACAAGCTGGAATCAAGATTGTCAGGTGAAATATCAATAACCTCAGATATGCAGATGACACCACCCTTATGGCAGAAAGTGAAGAAGAACTAAAGAGCCTCTTGATGAAAGTGAAAGAGGAGAGTGAAAAAGTTGGCTTAAAACTCAACATTCAAAAAACTAAGATCATGGCATACAGTCCCATCACTTCATGGCAAATAGATGGGGAAACAGTGGAAATAGTGGCTGACTACTTTTCTAGGTTCCAAAATCATTGCAGATGGTGACTGTAGCCATGAAATTAAAAGGCGCTTACTCCTTGAAAGGAACGTTATGACCAACCTAGATAGCATATTGAAAAGCAGAGACATTACTTTGTCAACAAAGGCCCATCTAGTCAAGGCTATGGTGTTTCCAGTGGTCATGTATGGATGTGAGAGTTGGACTGTAAAGAAAGCTGAGCACCGAAGAATTGATGCTTTTGAACTGTGGTGTTGGAGAAGACTCTGGAGAGTCCCTTGGACTGCAAGGAGATCCAACCAGTCTATCCTAAGGGAGATCAGTCCTGGGTGTTCACTGGAAGGACTGATGTTGAAGCTGAAACTCCAATACTTTGGCCACATGATGTGAAGAGCTGACTCACTGGAAAAGACCCGGAGTTGGACACGACTGAGCAACTGAACTGAAAAGAAGTATAGGGAAAAGTGTGCATTCAATTGGAGATCACATATGTGGAAACTTAAGGTTTGAAAATTAGGGTTGGGGACTGTTTAAACTGTTTCAGCTTTTTGCACTTGGATCATTCATTTATCAATTTCTTTATTTTTAGGGCAGAGACAGCAGTACATGAATTTTTTGACCTTGCAGGATGTTGGTGTCCCTAATTCCCACATTGTTGATGGGTCAACTGTACATGTTAACTTTTTGACACACAATAATATTGTTCTAATCAGCTTCAGTCTATCATGAGAAAAGAGAAAAAATGCTTAATACATGCGTACAAATATTAACTAGATAAACTATAGCTAACTCATTTGAAAAGTCTGTGATGCCGGGAAAGATTGAGGACAGAAGAAGAGAGCGTCAGAGGATGAGATGACTTGATGGTATCACCAATGCAATGGACATGAACTTGGGCAAACTTTAGGAAATGGTGAGGGACAGAGAGGCCTGGCATGCTGCAGTCAATGGGATTGCAAAGAGTTGGACCCGAGTAGGCAACTGAACAACAAGCTATAGTAAAATGCATCTTTCCATTGCCTTAGTTTATCCATGGTTATTTTGTACTAAAAAATTTAATGTGTTTGGCATGTATGAAGTTAAATAATAATAAGAGAAACATTGAAAAGAGAAGTGAAAAACTAAAGACATCATTATATTGCACAAATATATGTTTTAAGATAAAATACATATATAAATGGATTTTTAGAAGTTTAATCATACTGTTCTTTCTGGTCCAGATGCAGTAGCATGAACTAAATTTATCTGCTTGCCTGAAATAATAAAAAATCAGACAGAATATATGAAACAGTTGTTTTCAAGACACTGTACATCAAACAAAAAAGGAGAATGATTATTGTGAGGTGGGAAACAAACAAGATGATCCTATGGTTATTTTAGCTTATATCTTTGAGAAAGTTTTTAGGCTATAATTCAGGGAGAGGAAACCCAGGAGTATTGAAACAGATTGAGCTGAGAGTCTGGGGAGAACAAGGTGCTATAGTAGCAGAACAGAGTACTGGAAAAAAGAGAGCAGCACTGAAAGAAGCTCTGGGGACCTGCAGAGGGTACCCTTTGAATATTCAGTAGAACACCTTTCAATCAGTGTATGCATGTAAGTAAGTTGCCTGAGGCCAGAGGAAAATCCATCTAAATGGATTAAATAATGCCCATTGTACAAAGAGGGCTTCTCGGGTAACTCTAGTGGTAAAGATCCCACATGGCAGTGCAGGAGACTTAAGAGATGCAGGTTCAATCCTTGGGTCTGGAAGATCCCCTGGAGGAGTACATGACAACCTACCCTAGTGTTTTTGCCTGGAGGATGCCATGGACAGAGGAGCCTGGCGGGCTACAGTCCACAGGGTGGCAAAGAGTCAGACAAGACTGAAGTGGCTTAGTACGTATATTGTACACAGAAATAATGCTTGATAACTTAGAAAAACTCATTATTTAGATTCATCTAGTAGAACTTTTAGAAGAATCTTGCCTCAGCCTTGAGTTGTCATCTCCCACTGTTTGCAACCCCATGGACTGTAGCCTGCCAGGTTCCTCTATCCATGGAACTTCTCCAGGAAAGGAAAACAAAGAGGGTTATCATTTTCTTCCTCAGGGGATCTTCCCGACCCAGGAATTAAACCCAAGTATCCTGCAGAGCAGGTGGATTCTTCATCCATTGAGCCATCAGGAAGAACTTGCCTCAGTAATGAGGAATAATTATTCCTAGATTACAAGCTCTTCTAACCACCCCTAACAAAATTTACACATGAGACTCAAAAGAAATAGCTCCCAAGAAAATTTACTTTGTCCCAGAATAAAGCTTAATAAAAACTTTAGGAATACAAAAAAATATTCAACAAACAAAATGTAAAAATTAACCACGTCTACCATTTAGTCAAAGCTTGCCATGTGTCAAAATGAGCAGAAAAATACATCACATAACAAGAAAAAATGCCCAACAATTTAAAACAACCTACAAAAGGAGAGAATTGCATCGGTACACACACACTACCAAATGTAAAATGGACAACCAGGGGGAATTTGCTATATGACTCAAGGAGTTCAGACTGGTGCTCTGTGACAACTTAGATGGGTGGTATGTGGTAGGGGATGGGAGGGAGGATGAAGAAGAGGGAGGAGACAAATGTATACCTACAGTTAATTTATGTTGATGTATCGCAGAAACACAATATTGTAAAGCAATTATCCTTCAATTAAAAAGAAATTTAAAAAGAACAACCTAAAATCACACAGATGCCAGAATTTATAGACAACTATATTAAAACAGAGATTCATACGTGGTGCTAGTGTTAGAGAATCTGCCTGCCAACACAGGAGAAGCAAGAGATACGGGTTTAATCCCTGGCTTGAGAAGATCCCCTGGAGAAGGAAATGGCAACCCATTCCAGTATTCTTGCCTATAAAATCCCATGGACAGAGGAGCCTGGCAACTACAGTACATGGGATCGCAAAAAAAAAAAAAAAATTTAGTCACAACTTAGCAACTGATAACAACAAATATTAAAATAACTATTACAAACTGCAGTTTATAATTCTTAATAAAAAGTTAGAGACATGGAATATACAAATAAGACCTAAAATAAACCTTTAAAGATGTCTGAAAATTCCACTGTATGCTACCAACGGCAAATTAATTATTGCAGAAGAAAAGATTAGTGACCTTGACAATACAATAATAGAAATTATTCAAAATGAAAAACAGAAATAAAAACATAAAATTTAAAAAATACCAGTGAACTCTGAGACAATTTCTAGCCTGCTAATATTTGTGCAATTAGGGTCCCTACAGTGAAAAAAAAGAGGGCTAAACAATTTTGCAGAGACAAAAAATTCTAAAAGTAATTTATAAAATTAAAGTATCAAGAGGCTCAATGAACCTACCAATTTAAGAAATTCAAGAGCAAGAAGCATGAAAAAAATGAAACCAAGGCATATCACAATAAAATTGCTCAAAACCACTGACAGAGAGAAATTTAAAAGCAATCACAAAACCAAGAAAAAACACATACAGAGAAACAAAAACAGGGATAGCATATTTTATGTAAGAAACAGTATAAGTAAGGAGAAAATGGGACCTCACTTTTAGAAATGTGAAAGAAAAAAAAAGTTCAAAAGGGATTAAGGTCAGCCGATCCACTGACATATTAACTCACATGTGTGTGTTCACTGGAGAATGGAATGACAAACCACTTCAGTATTCTTGCCTTGAGAACCCCATGAACAGTATGAGAAGGCAAAAAGATAGGACACTGAAAGAAGGACACTGAAAGATGAACTCCCCAGGTCGATAGATGCCCAATATGCTACTGAAGATCAGTGGAGAAATAACTCCAGAAAGAATGAAGAGATGGTGCCAAAGTGAAAACAACGCCCAGTTGTGGATATGACTGGTGATGGAAATACAGTCTGATGCTGTAAAGAGCAATATTGCATAGGAACCTGGAATTTTAGGTCCATGAATCAAGGCAAATCAGAAGTGGTCAAAAAAAGAAATGGCAAGAGTGAATATCGACATTTTAGGAATCAGCGAACTAAAATGGACTGGAATAGCTGAATTTAACTCAGATGACCATTATATCTACTACTGTGAGCAAAAATCCCTTAAAAGAAAGTAGCCATCATGGTCAACAAAAGAGTCTGAAATGCAGTACTTGGACGGAATCTCAAAAACAACACGATGATCTCTGTTTGCTTCTATGGCAAGTAATCCGTCTATGCCATGACCAATAATGCTGAAGAAGTTGAAGTTGCGTGGTTCTATAAAGACCTACAAGACCTTCGAGAACTAACACTCAATAAAAATGTCTTTTTCATTAGAGAGAACTAGAATGCACAAGTAGGAATTCAAGAAACACCTGCAGTAACAGGCAAATTTGGCCTTGGAGTACAGAATGAAGCAGGGCAAAAGCTCATAGAGTTTTGCAAGAGAATTCACTGGTCATAGCAAACACCTTCTTCCAAAAACACAAGAGAAGACTCTACACATGGACATCACCAAATGGTCAATACTGAAATCAGATTGATTATATTCTTTGCAGCCAAAGATAGAGAAGCTCTATACAGTCAGCAAAATGAAGTCCCGGAGCTGACTGTGGCTCAGGTCATGAACTCCTTATTGCCAAATTCAGACTTAAATTGAAGAAAGTAGGGAAAAGCATTAAAACATTCATGTATGACCTAAATCAAATTCCTTATGATTACACAGTGCAAGTGACAAATAGATTCAAGGGATTAGATCTGATAGACAGTGCCTGAAGCACTAAGGACAGGACACAGTAATCAAGACCATCCTCAAGAAAAAGAAATGCAAAAAGGCAAAATGGTTGTCTAAGGAGACCTTATAAATAGCTGTGAAAAGAAAAGAAGTGAAAGGCAAAGGAGACAAGGAAAGATATATCCATCTGAATGCAGAGTTCCAAAGAATAGCAAGGAGAGATAAGAAAGCCTTCCTCAGTGTTGAGTGCAAATAGAGGAAAACAAAAGAATGGGACAGACAAGAGATCTCTTCAAGAAAATTAGAGATACTAAGGAAATATTTCATCCAAATGGGCACAATAAAGGACAGATGTGGTATGGACCTAACAGAAGCAGAAGATATTAAGAAGAGGTGGCAAGAATACACAGAACTATACAAAAAAGATCATCATGACCCAGATAATCACGATGGTGTGATCACTCACCTAGAGCCAAACATCCTGGAATGTGAGGTCAAGAGGGCCTTAGGAAGCATCACTATAAACAAAACTAGTGGAGGTGATAGAATTCCAGTTGAGCTGTTTCCAATCCTAAAAGATGATGCTGTGAAAGTGTTGCACTCAATATGCCAACAAATTTGGAAAACTCAGCAGTGACCACAGGACTGGGAAAGGTCAGTTTTCATTCCAATCCCAAAGAAAGGCAATGCCAAAGAATGCTCAAACTACCACACAATTGCACTCATCTCACAAGCTAGGAAAGTAATGCTCAAAATTCTCCAAGCCAGGCTTCAACAGTACATGAACCACGAACTTCCAGATGTTCAAGCTGGTTTTAGAAAAGGCAGAGGAACCGGAGATCAAATTGCCAACACCCGCTGGATCATCAAAAAATCAAGGGAGTTCAAGAAAAACAATTGCTTTATTGACTATGCCAAAGCCTTTGACATTGTGGATCACAACAATTGTGGAAAATTCTTAAAGAGATGGGAATACCAGACCACCTGATTGGCCTCCTAAGAAATCTGTATGCAGGTCAAGAAGCAACAGTTAGAACTGGACATGGAACAACGGACTGGTTCTAAATCAGGAAAGGAGTACATCAAGGCTATATATTGTCAACCTGCTTATTTAACTTATATGCAGAGTACATCATGAAAAATGCTGGATTGGATGAAGCACAAACTGGAATCAAGTTTGCCAGGAGAAATATCAATAACCACAGATATGCAGATGAAACCACCCTTATGGAAGAAAGTGAAGAAGAACTAAAGGGCCTCTTGAAGAAAGTGAAAGAGGAGAATGAAAAAGTAGGCTTAAATCTCAACATTCAGAAAACTAAGATCATGTCATCTGGTCCCATCACTTCATGGCAAACAGATGGGAAACAATGGAAACAGTGAGAGATTTTATTTTGGGGGGCTCCAAAATCACTGCAGTTGATGACTGCAGCCATGAAATTAAAAGACGCTTGCTCCTTGGAAGAAAAGTGATCACTAACCTAGACAGCATATTAAAAAGCAGAGACATTACTTTGCCAACAAAGGTCCGTCTAGTCAAAGCTATGACTTTTCCATACTAGGAAAATGTAAGGATAGTACATTTATCCATAATAGTCATGTATGGATGTGAGAGTTGAACTATAAAGAAAGTTGAGCACCAAAGAATCGATGCTTTTGAACTGCGGTGTTGGAGAAGACTCTTGAGAGTCCTTTGTACTGCAAGGAGATCCAAACAGTCCAGCCTAAAGAAAATCAGTACTGAATATTCATTGGAAGGACAGGTGCTTAAGCTGAAGCTCCAATACTATGGCCACCCTATGTGAAAAACTAACTCACTTGAAAAGATCCTGATGCTAGGAAAGATTGATGCGGGAGGAGAAGGGGACGACAGACGATGAGATGGTTGAATGGTATCACTGATCAATGGACATGAGTTAAGTAAACTCGGAGTTCGTGATGGACAGGGAGGCCTGGAATGCTGCAGTCCATGGGGTGGCAAAGAGTCGGACATGACTGAGCGACTGTTCTGCACTGAACTGGTACAAACATAAGCTTGAATTCTATTAGAATATGCCATACATATAAAATTTATCTGTTATGAGTTGTTAGGATATAATTGAAAACTGGGACCTAGTATTTTATATTAAGACATTCTAACAGATGTAATCATGTGAATTACTCCATTGAAAATTTCTTGATCTCCTTTAGAGCTCTATAAAATGTAATATATTGAAAGCATGTGTAGTGTACCCTGGGAACTGCTTGCCCTACTGGTACTTCTTTCCACAGGCCTCCCTGTACCATAAAGTCTGAAGCTAAAAGCCATTTTTTCAAGGCCCTTGCTGCCAGAGTTCTGGAAGTGAATTTCATTCTGTAAGTGAAAATGGAATTTCATCCAAGATTTGAATGAAAGTCAGTAAAGGTTATCTTTCTGCTTACTCCTGACTTCACTTACTTTCTACACGTAAGTGAAGTCATGGGGGTCTCAAATCAAGAAGATACTGCAATTTTCTGAAATCACCACCAAATTCATGGCAACTGGGAGGGAAACATCCATTTAATGAAGTATGTTCAAACCTGAGCAGGTCCTTTGGCCCCTGTGGTCCTTTGATTCCCCTCCACACTCCTCCCAATGATTCCCTAAGCATCACATTCCGTTTATGTATTCCAAGTCAGCTTAAAATGTTAGATATTTTCTTCTTTCCCTGAACCAGGACTGATATGGCAAGAGTGATATACGATGAAAATATTGCAGGAAAGATTTTTTAGATCTTATTAAAATTTGAATAAATAAAATTATAACAAAAATTTTTAGATGGTAGAAACAAGCTGTCGTTGCAATGCATATGGAGAGACACATGAACTTTTTTTTATGTGAACTTATTTTATGTAAAATTTTTTAGAAAAAAAATTGGGAATGAAATGTTATTTGTCCAAAAGTTTGTTTGATCCATTTTGTGATACATTTTTTTTTTTTCATTTAAGAAAGAAGAAAGCAGAACTTATATGCTTCTTGTCTATCAACATCAACAGTAAATCCATTTTTATCCTTTGACTAACTTAAAACATAGAAGACAAGTATAAAAACTGGTTTTTTAAAGGAAGTATTTCTTGTAGTTTATTAAGATGACCTTTCTCCATTGAATTGGTATTGAATTAAACTCAGATTATTTTAATAAAATATTAATTTATAATAATAATACTAAAACTATCTTGTATGTTTGCATCATTATAGACTTTGTGATTTAATCAATATTTTGAAAAATTTTATTTATTATTTTTTTTGAGTATTTTTTTTTTTATTAGTTGGAGGCTAATTACTTCACAACATTTCAGTGGGTTTTGTCATACATTGATATGAATCAGCCATAGAGTTACACGTATTCCCCATCCAAAGCTAAAAGAGCCATTTCTGTCTAACTCAATAAAAATCATATTTAATTTATGAATTTCAAACTATAAGAAGAGCAAAATTCTGTAATTTAATATTTTTATTAGTGTGTGTATACACACACACACACATATACCACATACACATATAAATGATATTCACATATATTAGCTCATGTAACTCAATTACCTTGTAATTAATGCTATTTAGCAGAGAAAGAAAAGGAGATCTAGTAAGCTTAAGTGCTTTGAACAAATTAGTTAGTCAAGAGCTAAAATTTCAGGCCAGATGATCTGAACTGTTATTCAAATAGTGCCTCTATTGCATTATGATTATTTCTGTATATTCAGCATCTGGTATTTATCACATTCTGTCTGAGATACAATTATGAACAAACATGAAAATAACTACAACACTCAACAAAATTAAAAATAATTACTATCTCAGCTCAGACTTAAGTTAAAGTCTCACTGGATAAAATTCATATTTAAAAGAACAAAGTTAACTGAAATATTACATATATATGTATTATATATAATAAAATTAAAATAAATAAAAAAAAATATATATATATATATACACACACTAAGAAGTGTCCCTCTCTTCCTAAACCCTCATTTCATTAATTAAACTATTTTCATGGAAAATTTTATGTGATTTCAAATAAGAGTCATAATTTAAATAGCTGTGCTGTATATTACCTGAAGAAGTAAACAAAGAGAAATCATTTTCAAGGAAGCTAAGGAATTAGTTAAGAGTTATTTAATTGCTGTATCTTGGCTCTGGTTGAGGGAGATCATGACGTATCAGTGAATATAAATATCCAATTACAATATTAAAGTCGGAAGCAAAAAACAAAACAAAAAATGAATACCTTTGTGTAACTTGATCATCTAGACTAAGATCATTTAACTCTGCTTTTCCTAATTATATTTTCACCATTAATTCTAACTTTTCTATTTATAAGGACTGACAAAATTAGATGCCTGTGTTTGAGTCTAGATCCACTACATATCAAATGTGGCACAAATATTCAACTTGTAGTGATTTAATTCCCTTATATATAAATGAGAGTAGTAATAACATCAGATGGCATCTGGTCCCATCACCTCATGGGAAATAGATGGGGAAACAGTGGAAACAGTGTCAGACTTTATTTTTTGGGGTGCCAAAATCACTGCAGATGGTGATTGCAGCCATGAAATTAAAAGACACTCTTTGGAGGAAAGTTATGACCAACCTAGATAGCATATTAAAAAGCAGAGACATTACTTTGCCAGCAAAGGTTCATCTAGTCAAGACTATGATTTTTCCAGTGGTCAGGTATGGATGTGAGAGTTGGACTGTGAAGAAATTGACGATTTTGAACTGTGGTGTTGAAGAAGACTCTTGAGAGTCCCTTGGACTGCAAGGAGATCCAACCAGTCCATCCTAAGGGTAATCAGTCCTGGGTGTTCATTAGAAGGACTGATGCTGAAGATGAAACACCAATACTTTGGCCACCTCATGCGAAGAGCTGACTCATTGGAAAAGACCCTGATGCTGGGAGGGATTGGGGGCAGGAGGAGAAGGGGACGACAGAGGATGAGATGGCTGGATGGCATCACCGACTCGACGGACATGAGTTTGAGTAAACTCTGGGAGTTGGTGATGGACAGGGAGGCCTGGCGTGCTGCGATTCATGAGGTCGCAGAGTCAGACACGACTGAGCGACTGAACTGACCTGAACTGAATAACATCAAAGTCCTAGTATTATTGAAATATTGAATGAGTTAATACATGAGAAATCCTTAGAAGACAGTCTGGTATATAAAAAGTAGTTAATAAGTGCCAGATAACACTATATAGTAATTAATATGTACTGAGTTTTCACTATGAATTTGGTAATAAAGCAGACTTCTGTATGCATGATCTTCTTAACCTTATAACTAATTATGAAGTAATGAAATTTATTAAATGAGGAAATTCAGCATAGAAAAGTTTCTCACTGATTATCAATGACAATTAATATTCCAAAATGTTTTGTAGATACACAATTTTTCACTTATATCTTAGATCCTTTGCACATTAATCTCTTGTGAATTTAATCCCTAGGAAAGTAATACATTTTAGGAAATCAGTTGTTAAACTACTCCATATACTTGCAAAGTTGAACATCAAACTTTCAAAAGTGATGACAACCTTACAAGGTGTTTTCTTCTTATGAGAATTTATTAGACCCAAGATAACAGAGCTCCACTGTGTCACTTTATAAATTTAAGGTTAATTTTCTGTTTGCTTTTTTTTTTAATGGAGTAATTATGAAATCAAATTCAGAACTTGAAGCTTGATTTTAATATTTAGAAGGCTCATCTATATATTTTATTTTCATATCAAATCACCCAAAAATATTTATGAAAAACTCATGAGCTATTAAATTCATTTAACATTTGTGTTCAATTTTCATGTGACATGATTATAAGTATTATGACACAGAAGGTGGGGTAGAGAATTTTTCTGGATCTTGTAATATAGATGAAAGACTAGAATACCTTGCTGTCCTCTTTATACCCCCATTTTCCTGCTCTTCCTTAAACATGAGAGAATACACTAATGGATATGTGGATGGAGGGTAAGGGGAAAAGGAAACTAGTTATTTTCTTCCTTTTGATTGATCTCTCTCTCTCTCTTATCTTCATCATTATTATTGCCATCGTTACTACCTTAGCCTGTCTGCCTTCTGAGAGGATATATTTTACCTGGCTTTCATGTATGTAATAAATTTAGTGGAGCAGGTCCTACTCTCTGAGGAAGGGTTCAGGAGATCTAGAATTATCCAGAATACTCTGTAAATGGTTAGATAAATCCATTTTTTTCCAAGATAAATTATCAATGAGCTATCTTGGTCATGCGTCTAAGTCAAAATTCTCAGTCACTTTTTTAGTAATAAAGGTATGATTGAATTACATATTGGCCTCTTAAGGAGTTCTGAATTTTGGAAGAAGCATAATATTAATTGTCTTCTGAGATTTTCAAAACACATGACAATCACAATGATCGCCATGTGATCCCTATAGAGGCAGAGAAAAAGAAAAATAGTAGACTCTAGTTGTAAAGTCAAACATGTTTCAACATTTCTGTTCCACGGTACTGTTTCTAAGAGTATACTGATTATTTTGAGCATCTTTCAACTTATCTGTCTCACTTATTTTCCCCTGGACATTTCACCACTGGAGGAGGGGAATACATATTCAGGAGATGCTTGCCTACAAATTTAGTAGGGACTCTCCATACATGAAAATTAAATCACTGAGATACTATGCAGAAAATTGTTACAATGCATGTTATTCAAACAAAAATTGTTATAATTTGGTAGAAAACACACAGAAAAATCAATGCAATCACTTTCAATAATATTGGAAGAACAATCAGAGGGAGTGCATTTGTACTGAACTCACAAGAGGAGAGAGGATAACACAATAGGTTGTTTCTGGCTTTCATTTCTGTAAGTATTTGGACTCATTAAAATCATTACTAAGTTCCCTAGAGATATGTTTCCACAAAAATTAATTTGCCTAAAAACCCACTCTATTCCATCACAGAAAAGCACAAAAGACTTTCCATAGTCTGTATTTACTAGGGTCAGTAACTTGGTTTCTAGGTAAAAGTTTCCAATATAACCAGAAAATTAGAGGAAATAGGCCAAAGAATGAAAGAAGTAGAAAGATGAAAACAGACTATTTTGAAATATTGTCATAAAGTCTATATATATTCAGTTACCTTCTGAAGGGTGAACTCCTCACCTGGCAGATCTAATCACTGCTAATTATTAATAGATAAAAGACTGTAAATGTTTCTGAGGGTTCCTACAAGCAAGCTCAAAGGTTATTTGCCAGACACCTGTGACCAACACTACCTGGAGCTCAGAAAGATCAGAATGGCAGAATTCCTTTATTGAAGGGAACTCTTAAGATTGGAAAGACTTCAAATATAGTTATGAAATTTTAACAGATAATTTTATATGTGGATATTAGTAGTATTAATATTAAAAGGTTTTAAGAAATACCAGGATCCTAAATATTTATTCACAAAAAGACTAGAGCAAAGAAAGATAAAAAGGGGGGAAAAATCATTTTGGTTCTTATTCTATAAACTAGTGATGTATGACCAGCATTTTATTAGCGATTTGGTTTTATAGTGGCTCAAAGATCTTCCTTTGAAATATTTACATATGTAATATGCATGTGAAGAATAGAGTCATACTAAATTGTCTTAAGATGGGTAAGGTAAATAGATAAATAGATCTCTATTTAAAAACATTTGATAATAAAATATTAACAGAAGAACAAAAAAAATCAAAGAACTTTCAGAAGAATGAGAACTTAGCTGGCATAGATGTGTTAGCAATGACCTTGTGCTTGAATACTGAGAAGTAATGCTAGCAGTAAACATTTGAGTGCATATACGTTAATACTTAGTTCTCTTTCACTTACCTTTCTTTGTCTTAGTAAAACTGCAGGCTGTGTTTCCCTTTACTCACTGGTTCCTTTCTCCCTCAGAACATGATTAGCATCTGTAATTTGATATTAATAAATGAAATTACAAAAGTCATTTAGCTATGATCAGTATTTAGTATGATCAGACATTACTTTGTAAACAAAGGTCCATCTGGTCAAGGCTATGGTTTTTCCAGTAGTCATGTATGGCTGTGAGAGCTGGACTATAAACAAAGCTGAGTGCTGAAGAATTGATGCTTTTGAACTGTGGTGTTAGAAAAGACTCTTGAGAGCCCCTTAGACTGCAAGATCATCAAACCAGTCCATCCTAAGTGAAATCAGTCCTGAATATTTGTTGGAAGGACTGATGTTGAAGCTAAAACTCCAACACTTTGGCCACCTGATGTGAAGAACTGACTCATTTGAAAAGACCCTGATGTTGGGAAAGATTGAAGGTTGGAGGAGAGGGGGATGACAGAGGATGAGATGGTTGGATGCATCACCGACTCGACGGATATGAGTTTGAGTCAGCTCTGGGAGCTGGTGATGAGCAGGGAAGCCTGGTGTGCTATAGTCAGTGGAGTCACAAAGTCGGACACGACTGAGTAACTGAACAGAACTGATGATCAACACTGACTCAGTATGAGGTGTCAGCCTTAAAGTTTTCAACAAATTCTAAGGTTTAAAAAACAGGCTGTGTGGCCTAAACTGAAAATTCAATTTTGACTGTCTGTATGAAAAAATTACTGCTTTTTCCCTTTCTGGCCTCTTTAGAAATATTTGATATGTTTTTCCTCACTGTTTAAAAAATTATAATTGCTGGATGTCAACACTGGAAGGCATCTGTGGTTCTTGCTGGCATGAAAGAATTTGATTTTTTTTTTTTTTCATTTAAAAAGTACAATGTCACATCCCCAGGAGAAAACTACAGGAAATAGCCTACCCTTAGTTTTCTATTGATTTTTTTAATGATATATTAATGAAATACATATAAAATATTACAATACATGTTGTATATATTATTCTTTCACAGGCAAAGTATGCATTAATTAACTCTTTTCTCCTTGTTCCTAAGGCAACAATTGTATCAAATAAACAGATCTGAAATATTTCATATTTCAATTATATTAATTATAATTCAGTATATCATATTAAAATAATTTTAATTTTAATAAGGCAATTTTGCACTGGTACAAGCTTAAGGGACAAAATGAACAATTCAGCATAAAACTAATTACTTCTAATTTTCTAAGCTAATTACTGAAGGTGCATTTGATTTTTAAAAATGTAGTCAAGCTTTCTAAATTTTCCAACCATAATTTCTCCTCTATTCTTTTCCCAAATATGCCATCAGCCTTACACCTACAACACATCTTAGGTAGTTATTTTTTTTCCTTTTTAAATTTGTCTTCTTCAAAACTATTTTTCATTGCTTCCTGAAGTCTTCAGATCCTATATACCAAGTTTAGGGAAATATTTCTCATGCAGTCTTAATTCACATAGGATCAATATCATTACATAGGCTTATAGAGCTACTTATAGGTGAATATTCTAGGTAGTTATTCTTAGATATTATATCTCACATAAAATATGCCAAAGAATTATTCAGTTCACAAAAATGACCATATGTAACACTATTTTCATATTCAACCTCCTTTAGAAAAGAGGACTGGGGTTTGCAAATCTATAATTTCCCCTTCTCCTTCCCAGGGTTTACCTTAAAATATAGTCCTCTGACCATATGAAAAGATCATTTGAAGAGACTCAAATTCTTCCTATAATGAATGTAGCCTACTATTTTTTAAAACATAGGTATTTGAGATTTTTAATGACATCAATGACCCACATAATTTTTACCTGTAAAGATCTCATATATATTTTCTAGAATTTTATCCAACAGGAACTTCAGTAAAATAATATGTGAAATATACTTTGACTTGTTGGAAACAATACTGAATCATAAAAATAAAGGTAACTTGGCTACTAATGAAAAAAAGGCATTTAATGTCTTGTGGATTTAACTTTAGTTAATTTATTAAGTTAAAGACAATGTATATTTTAGCAACTTGAAATCTACCCATAGTTATTTGAGTGATCTTCTGGAATTTATTTAATAAATACTGGAAACATTTTCTTTACTCATAATATGAGAAGTTTGGACTAGATGATTTCTGTGACACTTTCTAGATTTAAAATTTTATGCCTATAAAAATTCAGCAAAAATATGAATCTTGCATTATTATTTTCTTACTCTATTTTTTCTTTTTTTCTATAGCTTATTTATTATTCTTAGTGTTATTGTAAGATAAAGGTATTAATTGAAGTATGATTTTGAATACATTTTATCTTGCAAAGCACTATTTGACCTAAATGTTTACATTTAATTTTACAGTTTAGGCTTCCGAAGTGGGTTTAGTTTTCTTGTTTGTGTGTGTGTGTGTGTGTGTGTGTGTGTGTAAGGAAGATTATCATTGAGAGAGGATCATCAGTCTACATATTTTACCTGCCAGTGACATATTTAACTGTGGGATTCATTATCTAAAGGGTGCTATATACATTGCTTGTATAAATTTCCCATTTCACCTTAATCTACTACATTTGACCTTGACTTCAATAGTTCTGCTTTAACCCAAACTATTTTATCTAAATGAGTAAGTATGAATGTCTTAACCAATAAGGCTAACAATATTTTCACAGTTAAAAACAAATGAATAAATAGTCAAAGGAGGAAAAATATTGTTTTATAAATTTTCCTAATCCTTTTTGGTTTTCTATATTCTTCACACTCTGAAGATTATTGAAAGCTAGCATTAATTGGTGGCAATTGGTTGTATTTATCTGGAAGTAGCTTAGTGCATGTGGAATTGAATGAGATCATGTGAAGAGCAAGTTATAATTGCAATTTTAAGATCTAAATGTGTTAAATAAAAGCCTAACAAGAAACAAGGAGTTTGCCAAAGCAGTCATTCCAAAGGGAAAAAAAGGTTTTATATCAATTTACTATCCTTATAAGAGGTAATCTCCATGCAAGCATAATGAGGCAGATTGGTCTGAAGAATTAGAAAGCTATCTCAAAGTCTTAGAGTACATTTACTCATAGAACTTCTGTCTATCCAAATCACTAAGCAAGAGGCAGATTGGAGCATGAATAGTTACAAATTATTGATAAGAAACTTTCTTCCAAAATTACCTAGAACCATTATAAAAAGCTATTTGGTTTTGATTTTGGATATATAAGTCATTAAATGTTTAATACAATACTTTAAGTTTCTCAGTCTCTATTGCTTTATCCATTAAAAGAGGTCTCTAACAAGCTTTTAGAAATCCTCCAAAAATTCCTTCATAGTATTTCTTTCTTTCAAATGATCAGGGATGATGAAAAGAGCCTAAATATTAAAAATAAAAATAAATAATAAAGTAAACAGAAGCGGAAGATATTAAGAAGAGGTGGCAAGACTACACAGAAAAACTAAACAAAAAAGATCTTCAGACCCAGACAACCACGATGGTGTGATCACCCACCTAGAGTCAGACATCCTGGAATGCAATGTCAAGTGGGCCTTAGGAAGCATCACTTCGAACAAACCTAGTAGAGGTGATGAAATTCCAGTTAAGCTAGACTATGCTGTGAAAATATTCCACTCAACATGTGAGCAAAATTGGAAAACTCAGCAGTGGCCACAGCACTGGAAAATGTCAGTTTTCATTCCAATCCCAAAGAAAGGCAATGAATGCTCAATGCAATGGCAATGCAAAGGCCTTTTGAAAAGGCAGTGCAAAGAATGTTCAAACTATCACACAATTGCACTCATCTCACAAGCTAGCAAAGTAATGCTCAAAATCCTCCAAGCCAGGCTTCAACAGTAATTGAACCATGAACCTCCAGATGTTCAAGCTGGATTGATAAAGGGCAGAGGAACCAGATATCAAATTGCTAACATCCACTGGGTCATCAAAAAAACAAGAGAGTTCCAAAAAAAATCTACTGTTGCTTTACTAACTATCCTAAAGTCTTTGACTGTGTGGATCACAACAAACTGGAAAATTCTGAAAGAGATGGGAATACTAGACCACCTTACCTGCCTTCTGAGAAATCTGTATGCAGGTCAAGGTGCAACAGTTAGAACTGGACATAGAACAATAGACTGGTTCCAAATCAGGAAAGGAGTACCTCAAGGCTGTATATTGTCATTCTGCATATTTAATTTACATGCAGAGTATGTCATGCAAAATGTGGGCTGGATGAAGCACAAGCTGGAATCAAGATTGCCAGGAGATATATCAACGACCTCAGATATATAGATGACACTACTCTTATGGCAGAAAGCGAAGAAGAACTAAAGAGCCTCTTGATGAAAGTGAAAGAGGAGAGTTTAAGAGCTGGCTTAAAACTCAACATTCAGAAAAGTAAGATCATGGCATCTGTTACCATCACTTCATGGCAAATAGATGGGGAAACAATGGAAACAGTGACAGATTTATTTTCTTGGGCTCCAAGATCACTGCAGATGGTGACTGCAGCCATGCAATTAAAAGACACTTGCTGCTTGGAAGAAAAGCTATGACCAACCTAGACAGCATATTAGTAAGCAGAGACAATACTTTGCTGACAAAGGTCCGTCTAGTCAAAGCTATGGTTTTTCCAATAGTCATGTATGGATGTGAGAGTTGGACTATAAAGAAAGCTGAGCACCGAAGAATTGATGTTTTTGAATTGTGGTATAGGAGAAGCCTCTTGAGAATCCCTTGGACTGCAAGGAGATCAAACCAGTCAATCCTAAAGGAAACCAGTCCTGAATATTCATTGGAAGGACTTGATGCTGGAGCTGAAACTGCAGTACTTTGGCCACCTGATGCAAAGAACTGACTCATTGGAAAAGACCCCAATTATGGGAAAGATTGAAGGCAGGAGGAGATGGGGACGACAGAGGATGAGATTGTTGGATGGCATCACTGACTCAATGGACATGAGTCTGAGTAAACTCCAGGAGTTGGTGATGGACAGGGAAGCCTGGAATGCTGCAGTCCATGGGGTCGCAAAGAGTCGGACATGACTGAGTGACTGAACTGAATAAAGTTAATAAATAAATAAGATGTGCTAGTAGGTGAAAGAGAATCAAAGATTTCACTTAATATGGTATAATAGAAAAGAAGGCAAAGTAATCTTCAGATGACACCACACTGATAGCAGAAACCTAAGAGGAATTAAAGAGCCTCTTGATGTGGGTGAAAGATAAGAGTGGAAAAAAGCTAGCTTAAAATGCAACATTCAAAAAACTAAGATCATAGCATCCAGTCCCATCTTCTCATGTCAAATAGTTGCAGGAAAATGGAAACAGTGACATATTTTGTTTTCTTGGGCTCCAAAATCAATGTGGTTGGTGACTGTAGCCATGAAATTAAAAGACACTTACTGCTTGGAAGAAATGCTATGACAAGCCTAGACAAAGTGTTAAAAAGCAGAATCATCACTTTGTTGACAAAGGTCCATATAGTCAAAGCTATGGTTTTTCTAGTAGTCACATACAAATGTAAGAGTTAGACCATAAAGAAGGATGAGCACTGAAGAACTGATCCTTATCAAACTGTGGTGCTGGAGAAGACTCTTGAGAGTTGCTTGAACAGCAAGGAGATTAAACCAGTAAATTCTAAAGGAAATCCACCCTGAACATCCATTGGAAGAAATGATGCTGAAGCTCCAATACTTTCGCCACCTGATGTGAAGAGCTGACTCATTGGAACAGACCCAGACACTGGGGAAAATGAGGGCAGGCGGAGAAGGGGGCGACAGAGGATGAGGTGGCTGGATGGCATATTGACTCAATGGACTTGAGTTTGAGCAAACTCCAGGAGATAGTGAAGGACAGGGAAGCCAGCAGTGGAGACAAAAAAATGTGTCAAGTGGAGGAAAAACAAATTCAAAACTTCACTTCTCTAGGGACACATAGGAGACTTAAGTGTTGGGGAAAAGTAGAACATGGAGAACCTTCAGGCTTTGTATGTTTAAGGCAAGCTTCTAGTGGCTCAATGTGTAACAACTGTTAGACACTTTGGCAATCTGCTTATGTTTTCTTTGTCAGAAGTGATCATAAAACTGAGAATATTAGAACAAAATTATGTTGTAGAAAATTAAAACCAAAGTTAAAGAGAAAACTGTAATAAAAGAACCTATGCATCTTAGTCAAGGAAAATAATTTGCCCAGAGTCTAAGAAAAACCACAAAGAAAATAGCTATGGCATGTTACCATTCTGAGAAATCATGAAGGCAGTACAAAGGTGGGATATGGGTAAATAATCATCCTCTTTTTGAAACAAGGAAAATATGTTCTCCAATTCACAGGTCAGTGATCATGACAGCAAATTAACATTAATAAACAAAGCAAAAAACTTCTATTATGAATGTCATAGAAGGAAAAACTAAACTCTATACTTTGCCTTGTCTCCCTAAAATCAATTATATAAAGAATATTTGTTGATTTTATACTTTTAATGCTTATACAAATGAAGTTAAAATATTAGACATTTAACAAATTCCACATACCTGTAAGTGGTAACTTGTGATCTAGAATCTACTTCTCCTGACTCCAAATTCCATCATCTTTCTACAACATCCCTCCTGACCTTGGAATATTAAGTCTGTAACATTGGAGCTGCAAAGAACTTATGATGTTTCATTTTCTCAAAATATATTGTAGACCATGAATGAGTTGCATACTGCTACATAACATCCCAGCACAAAAATTAATGCTTTAGAATGATGACCATTTATTATTTAGTAATTATTTGGATCTATAATTTAGGTCGGGCTCAACTGTTCAATAGTTTCAGTCTCAGCTGGGGCTCCCTCTTAAATCTGTAGTCCTCAACATGTCAGCAGAGAGCTCTGCTTCTTGTGTTTGCTGGTTCGTGGCTGGGAAACCAGTGGTGAACTGGACAAACAGTTTATAATCCTTGTCATCCAGTTACCAAGACTTGGCTTCTTCACGTTTCTGCTTAGAAGAGTTTTCAAGAGAGAAGAGGAATCATCAATGATCTGTTTAGACCAGGCTCAGCACTGCAAAATGTTCCTTGTAATTCTTTTGGCCAAAACATGTCTCAAGTTTAGGCAGTTTTATTCATCTCCTCTTCACTCTGCAAGGGAGAGATTCCTCCCAAAGTGAAGTGAAAGTCATTCAGTCGTGTCCAACTCTTCGCAACCCCATGGACTTGTGCAGTTCATGGAATTCTCCAGGCCAGAATACTGAAATGGGTAGCCTTTCCCTTCTCCAGGGGATCTTCCCAGCCCAGGGATAGAACCCAGGTCTCCCACATTGCAGGCAGATTCTTTATCAGTTGAGCTACATGGAAAGCCCAAGAATACTGGAGTGGGTAGCCTATTCCTTCTCCATCAGATCTTCTTGACCTGAGAATCAAACCTGGGTCTCCTCCCCAAGGCTATTGCCAAATACACAACACCTGAGACTGGACAGATGCATTTGACAGTAATCTTAGTCATGCATACTCACATCCTGGGGGAAGAAAAGACCATGTCACATGGGTCCACACAGTAGTTGCACTTGGGAATAGAGGACAGGAACAGGGATTATGGGAGGACACATTTGTAATATTAGGAGAAGACGTATCCTGATTCCCATGAGAAGATATGATTGGCTTGCTTGAATAATTTTGCAAACTGGTGGCAACATGAAACCCATTAGGTTGAACACTGAAGTGAATCTGGTCTGGCCAATAGCAGAAGCAGTTGGGTATAAAGCCTTTCCCATTTGGTAAAAGGCATATCTTGGGAAGGCAGGGGAACTCTTGGCTAGGCCTTTGAGTCTTGGTGTGGTGTAAAGATGTCAAGGCAGCATTCATACTTCATACTACTTTCAAGCCTTATACCACACAGCCCAGACTGAATGGAGAGAGAACTAATTCTCTTTAGTGACTGTGCACCCTGCTGACTGAGCTAAGCTGCAACCACGCACTCCAGACTTCCCTTTGCTGTGTGAATCTGGGCCAAGCTGGCCTCTAGAGAAATGTATATGAGACTTGGAGGTGGAAGTAAGCAGCCGCCGTGTTACTGTGTAGAATGTGCATGTGAGGGAGATGCTATTGCAGCTCATGTGTGATGTTGCAGACCGGTTAGCATGCCTTGTTTGGTGAGCCAGGTCTGAAGCCACAGCAGGTCCTGCAGCTCCTTCACTTTCCAGGCATCTTTGTCAAAAGGTATGATGACTTTGAGTTTACTCAACTTGTGACCTAACAAATTAGCCTGCCTCAGTTTCATGGATGCTGGCAGAAGACACAAAATCCCCAGGTCAGAATCAAAGGACTTTATGACTCACAGCACAAAAGGCAACAGGAACTTCATGTTTGTGCTTATTCTCTTGTCCTGCAAAGCCACAGAGACCATGTCAAATGGCCCGACATGATAATGTACATCAGAATTTAGGAATTCTGAGCTGAGGAAAGGTTAATCTTTCAAAGGTGAAATACACAAATTTTCCCAAAGTCTGCAACTAAGGAAGGCAGTATCTTTATTGTATTGGTCAGTGACAGGTATGTCTTTTTCCCTAGGGAAAAGATCTATCTTCAAAATCATTAGCTACACAAAGATCCTTGATGCTTAGCTCCATAATGAAGGGTCCAATTTCTCCCATAGGTTACCTGTATCACTGATATTGACACTAGAAGGGGTGAGAGGATAGCGTTGCACTTGTAGGTTCCTGACTTTCTCAGCACAAGTCCATCTTTCTAATTGCCTGGCACCAGGTGCAGAAGCAGTAGGTATTCATACATCATTTAACCAGCTCCTACAGTTGCCTCCAACCATTTTTTAAAAGAAATCTCTTATTTCATGGAAGTCCTACTGTGACCACTTCTCTCATCAAATATAATATTTTAACAGGAGGATTTACAAAGTCATAGCAACCGTGTGGCTGCAGGGAGAGGTTGAGAAGTGTATCACAGACTATTAAAATGATTAATTTGTTCTTTGTAACTTTATGTACTGGCATTAGGTCTATAGGTTTACAGGGAGACTTATTCCAGCTCAGTAAATGTGAAGCATGTCTAAAAGCCATAACCATCTAAAGATAAATCTTGATCTCAGAAACTTGTGAGTTCCCTTGAACTTGAAACTCTCCAAGTTTAATTTAGAATAGCATTTGGCAAGGATATCAGAGAAAGGAATGAAGCATTTGCTGTGTCACATATGTCTCTCTAAATATCAAGTACCAAAGGAGATACACAGGAGGAATCAGTGTAAGGGAAACGGTAAATAAGCATCAGTTTAAGTTCAAGAAATAAGCAGAAATGATGTCAGGTTGAAACCCATGGCTCTAGGATGAGGGATTGGAGGTAATGGCATAAAAATGGAGCCTTGAAATATGAGGAATCAGAAAAGGAGGAGGAAACAAATGACAGAATTTGCTAAAATAAAGAAGTAAATGCCCACAGAATTTATTTTTAATGCAAAAAATTATAAAAACAAGGTTAACAACTATCCATAAATCTACCGTCAGAATGTTTTCCCCTCAGACATTTTGCTGCGAATGTTAATATGTTTCTTACATATTTAATATAAAAGGTTCCTGTCCTGCTTTTTATTGGCACACTATACATATATGTTATATATATCCATGTAAAAAATCTTAAATTCAATTTGAGTGGCCATTATAAATTCACTCATGACATATGATAATTTAATTGAAGATACTGTGGGATATTTTCATGTTTTACTTCATTGGTTATAAAATTAATACACTATATGACATAAAAGATGATAAATATAATATAAAAGTAGCATATTCAATTTTATATGTATTTTAATTATTTCTTTTACTTGGTGCTTCAAAGTATGTCAACTATTTAAGAATTCTTCATGCCCATAGTTAACATGCTTTTCATATAGATTGTACTTCTTAATAATCTTATAAAAGGTTTATTATCTCACTATAAGCTCCTCTACAACTTGTGTTTATATTAAATTTTAATATTTGTTAATGATAGGGAAATATTATACCTTGAGTATTTCATTTCAATTTTTGATAATTCGTGAGAATGATTTTTCATGTTTATTTAGCAATTATGTTTCTTTTTAATAACATGTGTGTGAGGTTTATTTATCAGACACAGACATTTTGTTTTTAGATAACACTATTTATAGGCAAGAGAAATTTATGAAATCTTAGAAAATATTTTTGCATGTATTCATCCTTAGTTTTGCCTGTACTTTTTTTCAAATTTATTTACACTGTTACATAACCTTAAACTGCAAAAGTCTGCTTTTACCTTGGGAAGTTAAATGTTTGCCTATATAATAATAATTTTAAAATTACAGAAATTTTGTTCATTCTTTAAAGAACTATTTTTTGCACTTGGAATACAGTTTGGAATTGAGACAATGTTACCAAGATAAATATAATTATATACACTATCCTGCAACTAATGTATGAAGTCAATTTTATCATGTAACAATTACATATTTCTAGTTCTATTCAGTGATGCAGTGATAAATGTTTTAAAAATAGCAATCAGCTTTCATGATGTCAATTACTGGCACCATGGGCTATTTCAAACTACCAACATGATGTCTCTGAAAGTAGAGTTGATAAGAGATGTGCAAAACTGGCTCTCATGGATTTTAATCAGGAGGCTCCAGCACACTCTGGTTCTATATTTGGGTTATAGTTTCCCCACTCACCCAAATTGTCTGCTCTTCTACCATTTGCATTCAGTTTAGTGTTTGCAAAGATGTTACCCTTAATCACCTTTTCCAAAAAATATCTTAAGTATCCTATCATTTTTTGGAAAATTTAAAATTATTTTAAAAACCTCCATTGGTATTACATCTGATCTGTAAATTATCTTTGAGGAAATGACATACTTACAATAGTTAATAATTTTCATTAAGAAAAAGAAGTGTGTGTTATAAAAGAAATGTTTTATATGTTGCAGAACATTTTTTCCTGTTCCTCATTTTTTCTACTCATATTCATTACTGATTTTAAGGAACATTTACATTTTGTTATGTGTGCATTTACTTATTTATGCTATTATGGAAGAATGGGGGTCTTTTATTTATCTATATATAACTGATTTTTGCTAAATGATTATTTGTGTTATTACATTAGAGCAGTACTTCAAATCTGTGTTACTGAACTCAGACTGGTTCTTGAGCTGGTTTGGTTGATACTCTGAGGCATCCCATATACAGAGGATGGTGCCTCTCTATAGATTCTTTTTTTTTTTTTTTAAAGTATCAAATAAGGTAGTTTTTTTATTTTAAAAAATCTCTTTTTTATTTTTATTTTGTTTTTTTTTCCAGTGGGTTTTGTCATACATTGATATGAATCAGCCATAGAGTTACACGTATTATCTATAGATCTATGATCACACAGATTAGGTCTGAATTATCTGGCTTTGTAATAAACTAGCTGCATGTTACCTAAGAATCTAAGATCTGTGATCACACAGATCAGGTCTGAATTATCTGGCTTTGTAATAAACTAGCTGTATGTTACCTTGGATCCATACTTACTGTCTTGCTCTATTAATTTTCTCATTCATAATCTGGTCTGATAATGTCACCTATATAAAATTTTTGTTTTAGAGGGTGAAATTCACTATTAAAACACTTAGGCTAGTAAAAGTGCAGTGTAAAACCTCAAAAATTTAACTATGTATATTTCACATCTTTTGTTCTATGTTGTTACATATGTAATTCCTTGTTTGTAATAATCTAGTAAGAATAACAATCAGCATTTCTCCTTTAATCAAATATTTATTCTACAGATGGTTTTCATTCCTTTTTTTCCCATTCTATTACAATTATGTGTTTTATTTTATGGTTTTTTGTTGTTTTTTTTTTTTGTATGCTGGGAAAAGGAAATAAAGCAGTAAGGCAAAATTCTACATTCATTGCATTTATATTTAACAGGTTATAAGTATATAGACTTAAATATATCATAATTCACTCTGTATCTCTTAACTTCTTAATTTCCAGTGTAAGTTTCCCTTCATATTACTGTATATAACATTTACCACAGCTTATGTCAATCATGACTTGATTGTCTTATACATCTTAAGAAATCGAGCTCATTAATAACTGTCTGCTAGTCTCCATTCTCTATTTTCATTATTGTTCTAACTTCTTGCATTATAAACAGAGTTGGGCATTTTCATTTTTATTAAAAAGTTTATGCTTTGCTTTTATATCATTTTAGTGGCATTCCATTTGTCTTGATGTGTGTTTTTTTTAATTTCGATTGTTTTTTTAAATCTCTAATTGCACATTTGATATTTTCATGCTTTACTAGTCAGTTAGAAGAGAAGTTTCCATTCAGCCAGGCTTTTTATTATTAATTTTCATTTTATGGCCTTATTATTCAAGAATATAGTCTGTTTCATTTTCTGACTATAATCTTTTAAAAACTTTCACTTTATTTTTGAATAGGTGATATTTAATATACCTCAAATTTTAAAAGTCTAAAAATATGATAAAGTGAAACATTTCTCTAACACCTTTAGTTCCCAAATATTAGATCCTCTCCTCAGCTAACCACTATTATCTATATCTTCTATATCTTCCAGAATATTTTCCAGATTCTTTACCAGCTTAGCCACCAGGGAAGCACATATTTTATACATGTACCAGTATGTTTGTGTATATATTTTTCTTTTTTATTTTACAAATGGCACCAAAGATCTGAATATTACTTCTTTCACTAAATGTTTCTTGGGAAATATTCCATATTGATAAATAAGGAATTCCCACAGTGTTTTTGTTTCCGACTGCACTGGCAATGTATGGACGCCTCATAATGTAGTCAATTATTTTCAAATGCATATTTACATCCTTCCCAATCTTTTGCAATTGCTAGCAATACTTTGGTCATTAACTGTACATATACACCATTTCCCACATGTGTAAGTAAATCTGTAGGACAATTCCTTGACATAAATTGCTGGCCAAAGTATATCTGTAATTAAAATTTGATAGATATTCCCTATTGACCTGCATACATGTACAGCAATTCACATATCTAAGTGTAGTAATGATAACTCTAACTTTTTCAGAAATTTTCCAGTAAGAATCATTGTTAGACTTTTGCCTTTGACCACCTGCTGGTGAAAAGGTGTGTGTATCTATCTATCTGTGTGTGTGTGTGTGTGTGTACACATAATGTTTCATCTTGGCTTTCTCATATTATGAGAGATAAAACATCTTTTCATATCCTTTTTATGAACTGTCTCTCTTCCAATTCTCTATTTTGTTTTCAGTCATTTTCACAATTGCCTTCTATGTTTGCATCTGTGAGTAAACTTTACATAATTATTTGATGAACTGGGAATATAATGTCTAAAAAATTTCCAAATTAATATTTATTTTTAAATATTGGCTTAATTTAAAATTTATTGCTTTTTTAAGACATGAAAAATAGATCCAACTTTCCTTTTTCACAATATGGCTTCCAGGTTTCAGTGAAATTTGCTCAGTAATTCATATTTTGCCCATGAACTTGTATTAGTCTATATAATAGACTAATTTGTATTTGGAAATGTATTATTATTTTCCCCTGCATTTCACTGATTAAGCTTCTTCAGTAACTAATATCAGAATGTCAATTGAAAGTTGATTTAATACCTAATAGGATAAGTTTCTCCTTGTTGATTTTTACCAAAATTCTCTTGGACATATTTACTAGTTTATTGCCTACCTTACATCACCCTGATTAAACAATGTCCTGTTTCCTGTGGGAATATTTTCTGGACTGCCTTAAATTTACAGATTATTTTAGGGAGAACTGACAAATTTAATTCTTCCCAAAGTAAAGAATATTATTACATTTGATCAAGATATATTAATGTATCTTACAAAGTTTTAAAAGTTATTTTTATACAAATACTTTACCATCCTTAATCTTAGCCATAGGCATTTTCTCTTTTTGTTTATTGTTGTAAATGGGTTAGTCCTTTCATTATGTATTTTCAATGGTTTTTGTTTGCACAATATTAAAGTTATGAATTATTTATTCCCTTTCATCCATACATCTTCATGATTTCTTTTACTGTTTTTACAAGTTTTCTCTTAGATCTCAGGCAGTATTTCAATTATACAGTCATATCATCTGAATAAAGTGGTGATTTTCTACCTGTGTTTCAGTTACTTCTTTTCTTTTTCCCACTAAGAGTTCAAACCATTGTTTACTGATAGTCGAATTAAGACACAACTACTATTCAAACATTTTTTATTGTGTCTGTTCCTATAAATAACATTTTTGCCTGATGTTACCCTAAGGTTGAGATAGATGGTTTAGATGGCTATTATGTAATACTGTTTCCTCTACAAATAGAATAAGCATAGAATTTTATTAAAAGCATTTTCATTTATACTAATAGTTTGTTTTTTCTTTTTGGATATGTTGCATTATGAGTTCTTAGCAAACCATCTTGGCAGTCCTATAATTAACCTCATTTGTTTATGTTATATGGAACAACCTGCCTAATAATAGCTTGTGAAGCATTTTTCATTGATATTTATTAGTAATTTTGATGTTAAGGTACATTTTGTGTGTGTGTGTATAGTTCTCTTAAGTGTAAATACCAATATAATGACCATCCCATAAAAATTATTTGGTCATTTTCTTTCTTTGTTGTGTTCTGTAATATCTTAAATAGCATGAAAATCTTCCAGTCATTTCACTTTGTCTTGAAATTACCCTATGAAAGTGACTGATTCTAAAAATCTTTTTTTTTTTTTTTTTTTTTTTTTAGGGGGCCAGGGTGTGGGATTTTTTATGAGAAGTCTGAAGTCGAACAAGTCAGCCTGACAAACTATCTGGATGGAATATCAAATCTTTATTTACCCACAGCAGTAACAACAGCAGGAGGAAGTTCATAGTAAACGGCCCCTGCACTCAAGTTTCCACAAGGCAACATGGTAGAAGAAACATGATGTTTACATCTGTATGTATAGTAAAAATATAGAGACTGCTGGGTTGTCTGTTGATCTTCATCTGAAAACAGAGATAGATGACAGAGACACAGGGAGAAGGAAAGGGGGAGGAAGAGAAAGAGGAAGATGAAAGTCGCTCAGTCAGTCGTGTTCCACTCTAGACCCCATACTGGAGTGGGTAGCCTTTCCCTTCTCCAGGGGATCTTCCCAAGCCAGGGATCGAATCCAGATCTTCCTCATTGCAGGTGGATTCTTTACCAGCTGAGCTATCAGGGAAGCCCAATGGATACATTATATTTTACTCTGGAAGGCAACAAATCTGAACTTAGGGAAGGAGGGGAGTTTTTAATCTTGAATATAAGCAGTTGCATCCAGAGAGATTTTTAAAAAAGGTTTGTATTATTCTCTGAGTGGAAGCAGATGTTTCCTCGAAGAGGAGACAAGCATCTCTGGGTCTGTCACCTTAGAGTAGGAGTAACTGGCCTTGGGGAAAGGGATACAGTATCTTGCTTTCTAGCACATTGATTTCTGTTTCTCAGAAAGCCAGAAAATCTAAAGAGGTTTGCTTTCTAACATTTTGAAAAAAATTTTTTTCTATGTTTTTTGGTTTAAGTTCTCTAACGCATTTAGCATGACTTCTAGTAAGTTGTACTTCTCTAGAAAATTATGAACTTCACTTGTGTTTTTAAATGTATTGGTACAGATTGACCAAATTATTTGTGATTGCTTCAGCATTCCCTGTTTCTATGACTATTTCATTTTTATAGCTTATTTAAATATTAATATTTTCTCTTATCTTAGTCAAATTGAATGTATTTTTATATGACTAGTTTTCTAAGTAACTTCTTCTATACTAAATACTTCTTTCCTTCTTTATTTTTCTCTTCATTTTGCTCATTTATTTCATATAAACATTTAAGTCTATGAATTTCTTCACATACTGCTTTACCTGTATGAAACATAATTTTTAAATATTTGCTTGAGGTTTCTGTTTTAACTTAAGGGTAACTTATTAACAGAGAACAGTATCAAGAAGAAACAAAAAGTGATTGATAATCCAACTATTCACTTGTATTTATTTCTAAATAAAAGTTGAAAACATATATATTTTTTCAAAACTATGTAAATATATCTAAACTATATATTCATCTAATATTTATTTTAATATATATTATATTCCATTATACACATTTTAAAGTGCATACCCTATTTTGCACCATTAGAATTTCTATGGCTTGGTAAGTCTGATGGTACAAAATATATGTGCTATTCTCAGTCGCTCAGCCGTGTCTAACTCTTTGAGACCCCATGGATTGTAGCCCACCAGGATACTCTGTTCTTGGGGATTCTCCAGGCAAGAATACTGGAGTAGGTTGCCATGTGCTCCTCCAGGGGAACTTCCCAACCCAGAAATCGAACCCAGATCTCCCACATTGCCAGAAGATTCTTTACTAGCTGAGAAACCAGGGAAGAATGAAGTATTTGAGGAAGAGCCTTTACTTTCTAATTTCCATTTTGAAAAGTGTATCGTTTCATATTTTGATGTTAATTTCTAGTGTTATTGAACAAAATTAAATGAACTTTTTAATATAATTGTAGAATTTAATATAATTATAGAATTTAATATATTTTATGACTTTGTTCCTTTCTGATACAGGAACTCTAAAATATGACAAATTATTGTAAAAAATTCCATGACTCCTTGAAAAATGGCCTGTTCTTTTTCAGAGTAAAGATCTAATATGATATTTAGATATAATTTATGCTTGTTTTTCTTCTTCTTGAAAGAGAAGAATTGACATGTATAGTTTTCTTTTCTTAGTACCCTTTATTTTCCCATCTTATTTCTTCTTTTTCACTATCTTCTCTCAAAGAAGTACCCATATTTCTCTGCACATCCGATTCTCCCTAAGAAACATTTTCTTTGGAAGTTGTTAATTTTGTTACACATAGCTCCTTCTTTCTTATTTTAGTCAGAGCTGTGGGCTCCCAAAACCTGATCCATAGTTAGCAATTGGTCATGCATTTTTCACTTTCTATTTTCTTTTTTTTTTTTTTTTTTCACTTTCTATTTTCCAGGGGAGATTTTACAGTGCTTCTTCTCAGTTTGCTCCTCCTCTTTACTGTCACAGAATATCTTGTCTTTACTTTTTGTTTGTGGCAGTGAGAGCTCTATTGGAGTTTTATTTTTCTACTTACAGATAACTTTGAGAATATAATGTTCTCTGTCTCCTAGAAAGGAGGAGGTATGGGAGATCTGGTTGTATGATTTCATTTGCTGACTTTGTTTTTATGGCTTTGTTTGAAAAGATGTAGGAGGGATTCATTATTAGACTATTATGTACAGGTTAATCTTTTCAGCATATTTTAAGTATATTGTCTTACGTAGGAGGGTAGCCATTTACTCTGTGCAGAAAAAGGGAAGAGTAGGAAAAATAAGCCTCCATTTCACAATTCATCTTTTCTCCCTATGTTTTTGGTGTCTGCTTTGTTTTGCTTTGCTTTTTTATTATTTCATTGTCAAGTTTATAATTCACAATCTGTTTTTTAATTAAACTCCCACAGTTGTTCAGCATTATTTCTGTATAAAAAAATGATTCTCTGTTTTATGCTTGCCCTTTTCCAACATTCTTTGTTGAATATATGATTTTCTTTATTTTCTTGGATTTTTATCATTTATATTCAAATTTTTCTTTTGGGTGCTGTAAGTTTCTGCATACTTGAAAATATCTTATTTCAAAAATAAAATATGAAAAATTACTGGGTACTATGTAAATTTACAAAAAGTTTACTACAAAGTTCCCTGTCACCTTCTAATTTTAAATATTGGTATAGAGACATTTAAGACAGAATGACATTTTTCCCATAGTGATGATTTTATTTCTTCACCTAATTGCCCATAGATTATTTTTCCCATTGAATTTCAGTGTTTTAAAGATTATTCTTTAAAGATTGGGAGAGGATAACTTTCTATCAATTTATTTCTTGAGTGTATGCCTTTAAAATATTTACACTAAGATCTCTACACCTCGAAGTTGTTATTCTATTATATAGGTTTGTTTTGTGTGTTTGTAGGGGTATTTTTCTCTTCTTAAGATTCCCAAGTATGTTTCTGTTAGAGTTCCTTGGTCTCCCTTTAATATCTATCACCTTTCAAAGCATTTTAATGTTTTTTCAATTTTCTATTTTCTTTTGTGTGATTTCACCATACTTATTTTATTCTTACCTGATTCAATTGCATTTTCTTCTGAATCTACTTTTATTATTTTCATGATAGCTAACATCTCTTATTGTTTTATTTCAATTTCTTTTTTAGCTTTTACCTATTACCAATTTCTTTCTTTAAAACTTTCATTCCTCCTGTATATCACTCCTTGAGCTCATTTTATGGTGTCACTCTGTTTGTCCATTCGGTTGTCCTGTCAGTCTGAAACTATAGAGCAAGATTTATTTAATCTCAGGGGATTCTTTAGGCAATTTCTCTTGTGATTTTGTTTACCTATCTTTCGCATAATGTCTTTCCATTTTTTCTTAAGTTTACATGCTCCAGTTCCATGATGATTTACTTAAGATTAGTATTCTTTAAAAAGCATCAACAGGGAAAGTGATTAAAAGAGAGAACTACAGGAATTTTAAATTTTATATTTTTGATATTAACTTTCTCCCCAGATGATTATTGCCCTGGAAAGAGTTCTATTGTTAGATTCCAATAATTAGCAAGTTACTGTGCTTATCATAGGGATTCAGTTGTGATGATTTTGCAGCTGTATGATTCCTGCTGCTGTCCTTTTCATCTGCCTCATCACAACAATCTGTCATAAATGCTGAAAATAGTAATGCAATATTAATATGATTTCATCTCTCCTCACATACACTTTTTCATACCCTAGCCACTTTATAGGGTTTCTATAATCAAAATTGGTAGATGGAGTCTTCAAGGTTTAAGTGTGCAAGTGTTAGTTACTCAGTCATGTCTGACTCTTTGTGTCCCCATGGACTGTAGCCCACCAGGCACCTCTGTTCATGGGATTCCCCAGGCAAGAATACTGGAGTGGGTTGCCACTTCCTTCTCCACGGGATCTTCCCAATGTAGGGATCAAACCCATGTCTCTTACACCTCCTGCATTGGCAGGCAGATTCTTTACCATTATCACCACCCGGGAAGCTCACAAGACTTAACAACTGCTTAACTACCCTTACTGAAGTGTGTACCCACCTGAATTCTATTGAGCTACATATGTATTTTCAACAGCTTCTTTTTATATGTCCAAATTCATAGCACTGGGATATTTTTCTTTATAGCTTGTAGTCTTGAATTCTGAATTTTTCTGCTTTTTAAAAATACAAACTTCTTTATTTTCACTTTTTTGTTGGTTTCAGAAAATTTCAAGGATAGCAGAGAAGACTGTACTTGCCTTCATGCTGCCATTTTATCAGACTGCTTTGAAATGATTTTGATGGCTCAGTGAACTTTATTAGATGGCTGATCATTTCAATATTTGCCTTGGATCTCAAGGTTGGAATCAGAAACAAATGTCTTAACAGATTTTTTCACTTTCAGTTCTTTAAGCTTATCTATATTCAGGTCTTTGACAAGTTTCACGACAGCCTTATAATATCAATAAATAGATGTATGTCTAGTTTAAATTCTATGACTTGATTTTAGAAGATATACCAGTACTATTTATTAATCAATTACTGTAAGCAGTAATATAAAATTCAAGGAGCCTGTCTTTTTCCAAAAAGTTTTCTTAAACCCCCTTTAATAAATTAAACCAAGCATATTTTCTATATAAAACTTCATAATGTTTTAATTAAGTTTTATAATTACAATAAAACATAAGTTTAACAGAACTAAAATAAAATTTAATTAATTTAAAGTAACTTTTAAAATTAAAGAGAAAACATTATTCCCAACATAATTATTATTTATCATTATCAGAAATGATATGGTAAGAAATTAAACATTTCTGCATTTAAGTCTACATTATTGTAATTAAATAGTTAAGATTAAAGTGATGTAATTAAACTTTGCTGCAGCTATCTCACAATGTTTTAAAAATAAAAAGCCTAAAATTGGTTTCTTCTCTATTTAAAATTATTTTCATCCTAATATACAAGAGCAATGAAAATAAACATTTTCCTTTAATTTTGTGTACCTCAAGATGCTTCTTAAAATTGCCAGTTTTGCAGTTTATAGGAAGAAGAGCCACTTAAAGTATCACCTTTAAACAAAATTTAATAAGATCCTTGTCACCACAGCTGGGAAAAGGAACAAACACTTAAGCGACCATGTTAAAAAGTCATTTATTAAACCATTCATTTTCTTAGAAATACAGGAAATGAATGCAAACAAACTAAATATAGGTTTTTAATCTAGGCCTCAGCAGTCTGTATATTAAGAAGGAAAAATTTTATTGCTACTCCAGTGATGTGAACAAGAATAGTAAACTTATGAATAAAGAAATGTGTATAAAGGATGACACTCATTATATTTTCAATGTAAAGTGTCATAAAATATAATACAGATAAATATTTTGTAACTTGGCCAGTACCTAATACATAGCAAAGACCCTAGGACTAGAGAAGAAATATCCAGATGAAATCGATTTTTTCACTGATATCATAGTCTATTGCAATTAGTTCAATTGCTGTGAAATTAAACTATTTTTAAATTCTTGCTATTTTATTTTCTATTAAATTTCTCAATTTTTGGAGGGAGACTATTATAGAAGCACATGTAAATAAAAATAAACCTAATATTTTTATAATAGGTAAACAGTAAACAAAAATAAATCTAGAAATCATTCGTAGGATATACTTCTTCATTTATTTTCTGCCTTCATTGAATCTGCAACACACTGTATTTAGGAATGAGCACTTCACATTCTTGGTTACTAAGTCAAGGTTAACTGAGATAAGGGGCTTCCCTGGGACTCAGTGGTAAAGAATCCACCTGCCAGTGCAGGAGACATGGGTTCACTCCCTGACTCAAGAAGATTCCCTGGAGAAGGAAATGCCAACCCGCTCCAATATTCTTGCCTGGGAAATCTCATGAACAGAGGGGCCTGATGGGCTACAGTCCAGGGGTCACAAAGGAGTTGGACACAACTCAGCAAATAAACAACAACTAAGATGACAAGTGAGTAATTAATGCATGTAATATGTCAGGACAGATACACATGACATATTTTGAAGATTATTTGAAGTATGTTATACTGCTGACTACATTCTCAGTATCTATGTCTGTGTGTATATGCACATAGGTAATATGGAAAACTTAAATACCAGCTCCTCATTTCAAAAGACAATTTTAGCTAAACAATAAGGCTATGACAAAGCTAGACAGCATAGTAAAAAGCAGAGACATCACTTTACTGTTAAAAGTCCATATAGTCAAAGCTGTGGTTTTCTTAGTATCCAGGTAAGGTTGTGAGAGTTGGACCATAAACAAGGCTGAGCACAAAAGAACTGGTGCTCTCAAACTGTGGTGCTGGAGAAGATTCTAGAGAGTTCCTTGGACTGCTAGGAAATCAAACCATTCAATCTTAAAGGAAATTAACCCTGAATATTCGTTGGAAGGACTGATGCTGAATTTCCAATACTTTGGCCTCTTGATGCAAAGAGTTGACTCGTGGGAAAAGACCCTGATGGTGGGAAAGACTGAAGGTAGGAGGAGAAGGGGACAACAGAGGATGAGGTTCTTGGATGGCATCACCGATTCATGGACATGAATTTCAGCCAAATCCGGGAGATTGTGCAGGACAGGACAATCTGGTGCACTGCAGTCCAGGCAGTCGCAATGAGTTGGACACTACTTAGTGACTTAACAACAACACCTCAAAGTAAAAAGCTGTTGAATTTACTAGGTCTTACACAGAACCCTCAATAATAAGATGCTTCTTTCATTTCAAAGTCACAACTAGTAATTTATAAACCATCCAACAATGAAACAATAATATATAAATTTAAAGAACAGATATTAAAACATAGTTTCTAAAAAATACAAATATGACAAAAAATGATTTATTACACTATCATATGTATATAATACTCACTAATACTTAAATGGAAAATATAGTCCTTATGATGAAAGATTTTAAAAACAGTCTTAGGACCTGCAAAGTGGGTATCTAAGCTTGAATATTCAAATGAAATCTGGACAACAGAGCTTTATGGTTATTTCTTATGATGATTAGGGAAAATCATTAGGGAGACTTTATCTGAAACCAGCCCTGAAAAATATGGATACAATTTTAACAGGCAGAGAAAAATGAAAACTCTATTCCAGGCTGACTAAATAACAAGAGTAAAAGATCTAGAAGCAATAAAAACAGGGAAATACAGCAGATACTGAGGGCTAAAGGTCCCCAGATTTCAACTGCAAAAAAAGAGCAACCTGGAGATTAGGGCTACAACCAAAGCAGAGGTCTTAGAGTTGAGATGACTGGAAAATTGTTAAAGTGTTCACTAAGTATCAAAGATGGAATTTTATATAAGACTAAGTAAAAGCTTATTTTCAGACATGTTGAATTTAAGGAACCAGTAGATCACATACTTAAAAAAGCATATACTTTGTCCATAAACTAATAAAGAGCTAAATTTTCACCTGAAATAAAGACCTTCAGCGATTTGCTTCTATTATTTTCATAAACAAACCTCTCTATAAGATTAAACTTTTCAAAAACTGCGTTTAAGCATTTGTAACACTGAAAACCTAGATTTGATAGTAATGTTCCTGAAAATGATGCTTGCTATAGATTTATGAACTGATGAAACAAACAAAACTATAGATAAATGGTTCTTAAAAAATGAGGAGACATGGAAATAGTCATCAAAGTTGGAAGAGAATTGAGACTGCATGTTGCTTTGGAGTAAAAGTGAGAAAATACCTTCCAATGTTGTGAAACATCAGTAAATAAGGTAGAAATTGGAGAAAAGTCATCAGTGGCCTGTTAGAAATTGTGTAATGCAGGAATTGAAGGTTCATTATGTTTGGAAATGAAATAAATGGCAGTTATAAGATGGAATTCTTCAGAGGAGGTAGCATCAGAGGAATGTTAATTCAATTAGAAAAAATATGAGTGAGAATAATTCATCAGCTATCCTAGTGGGGCAGTACTTCAGTAACATAGAAGTTTACTTCACTTCTACTGCCCATCCCAATGGGGACCCACTTTCAATGTTAACTTAGATCATTTCCCAGGCCTACTAGATTAGAATATGACATTCTGAAGATTAACTTTTAATACCACAAGTATTGCATGAAGTCAAGTTTGAGAAATTCATTGTACTTGACTTTGGAATAGTTACTGTTTATATATGATTATACTGTATATATATCCTGTATATATATATCATATAGATAACTGTGTGCTCATGTTTGGTTTTATCTATGCATAAAATGTTTTAAGTAAACTAATATAAGCAGAGGGATAGACATACAAAGCATTTAGAAAATGTATTTAATTGGTAACACAAATGTGTTATCCTGGAGACTTGCTTTAAAATAATATATGTATTTGTAAGGCCTACTCAGACAACTCATGTGCCTTTTTGCATTTCTTTTTCTTGGGGATGGTCTTGATCACTGCCTCCTGTACAATGTCACGAACCTTCATCCAAAGTTCTTTAAGAACTCTGTCTATCAGATCAAATCCCTTGTATATATTTGTCACTTCTACTGCATAATCGTAAGGAATTTAATTTAGGTCATACCTGAATAATCTAGTGGTTTTCTCTACTTTCTTCAATTTAAGTCTGAAATGGCAACCCACTCCAGTAATATTGCCTGGAAAATCCCATGGATGGCAGAGCTTGGTAGGCTACACTTCATGGGGTTGCAAAGATTCAGACACAACTGAGCAACTTCACATTTTGGCAATAAGGAGTTCATGATCTGAGCCACAGTCAGCTCCTGGACTTCTTTTTGCTGACTGTATAGAGTTTCTCCATCTTTGGCTGCAAAGAATGTAATCATCTGATTTCGGTGTTGACCATCTGATGATGTCCATGTGTAGAGTCTTCTCTTGTGTTGTTGGAAGAGGGTGTTTGCTATGACCAGTGTGTTCTCTTGGCAAAACTATTAGCCTTTGCCATGCTTCAGTCTGTTCTCCAAGGTCAAATTTGCCTGTTACTCCAGGTATTTCCTGACCATACTTTTGCATTCCAGTCCCCTATAATGAAAAGGACTTCTTTTTTGGGTTCTAGTTCTAAGGTCTTGTAGGTCTTTATAGAATAGTTTAACTTGACCTTCTTCAGCATTACTGGTTGGGGCATAGACTTGGATTACTGTGATATTGAGTGGCTTGCCTTGGAAATGCCATCAAGGCTGTATGTTGTCACCCTGCTTATTTAACTTATATGCAGAGTACATTATGAGAAACTCTGGGCTGGATGAAGCACAAGCTGCAATCAAGATTGCCGGGAGAAATATCAATAACCTCACATATGCAGATGACACCACCCTTATGGCAGAAAGCAAAGAAGAACTAAAGAGCATCTTGATGAATGTGAAAGAGGAAAGTGAAAAGGCTGGCTTAAAATTCAACATTCAGAAAAGTAAGATCATGGCATTCAGTCCCATCACCTCATGGCAAATAGATGGGAAAAAAAATGGAAACACTGACAGACTTTATTTGGGGGGGGGGGGCCTCCAAAATCACTGCAGGTGGTGACTGCAGCCATGAAATTAAAAGACGCTTGCTCCTTGGAAGAAAAGTTATGACCAACCTAGACAGCATATTAAATAGTAGAGACATTATTCTGCCAAGTAAAGCTAGTCAAAAGCTATCTAACCAAAGCTATGGCTTTTCCAGTAATCATGTGGTGTGATAGTTCGACTATAAAGAAAACTGAGTGCCCAAGATTTGATGCTTTTGAACTATGGTGTTGTAGAAGACTCTTAAGAGTCCCTTGGACAGCAAGGAGATCCAACCAGTCAATCCTATAAGAAATCAGTCCTGAATATTCATTGGAAGGACTCATGCTGAAGTTAAACTCCAATACTTTGGCCACCTGATGCGAAGAACTGACTCACTAGACCCTGATACTAGGAAAGATTGAAGGCAGGAGGAGAAGGGGATGACAGAGGATGAGATGGTTGGATGGCATCACCAACTCGATGGACATGAGTTTGAGCAAGATCCGGGAGTTGGTGATGGACAGGGAAGCCTGACATGCTGCACTTCATAGGGTCGCAAAGAATTAGACACGACTGAGCGACTGAACTGAATTGACTGAATATATGTATATATAATAATATAGGATTTATATATTCAGAATCAGAAAACACAAAATGTTATAATAAACAAACACACATACACAACTTTGGATAGGGTCTCATTATTCTACACATATTTGGCTAAGCAAAACATTTATATCTTTTAAAATTATAGACACATATTATTACTTAATATCCAATATCAGCTTTCTCATTTTTATTTTATCATATTAACAAATATTATTTTTAATTGTGTCCTGATTTTTATATATGCATTATTGTTTATCTCATGGGTATACCATGAGTGCAGCTTATATTAACTATTCTCGGGCTTTTATTCTGAACAAGAACCACTTAATAGCTTATTCTTGTCAATATTTAAGAATAGAATTTATCTGACAATACCACCATGAGAATCAAATTTATAATCAAATTTATAATTTATAATGTTCTTATACAAGATCTTATAATAACTTAGCAAATTTAAACTATTGTCTACTATTGCTACCTTTATATCTTAATGAAATGATATTGCTTTTGGATGATTTAAATGTATTGTTTCTTGCTAAATATAAGAGAGAAAAGACAGCAAGGCTCAGAGATGCAGGTGGTAAGGTCATAGAGATCACATTAACTGACCAAATGTGTGGCTTTTTTTTTTCTCTTGAGCTTTCTGGTACTTCCATCAATATTCTGAAAACAAATAAATGTGCCATTTATCCTGGAGAGACAAATCTTTTCTGGACAATCTCAGTTTAAGTCAAAATCTTGCATTTCTCTTAATCCAAGTCATTGTTCAAAAGTTAACCTTTCTGACAAAACTTCCATGAATCTACCATACAAGATAATAAGCCTCCCACTCCATCATTCTCTATCTCCTTATTCTGCTTAACTTTTCTCCTTAAATATTTCACTTCCTCTTGAAGTTAAACTGACACCACAGAAACAACAACAAAAAAGATCACAAGAGATCATTACAAACAATTATATATATATCAATAAAATGGAAAAATTCTTAGAAAAGTACAATATCCCAAGACTGAACAAAGAAGAAATAGAAAATATGAACAGATCAATTACCAGTAATAAAACTGAATCAGTACTTTAGAAAACTCCTAACAAACAACCGTTGAGGACCAGATGGCTTTACAGGTAAATTCTACCAAGTGTTTGGAGAATAGTTAACACATGTCCTCAAATTATTTCAAAAATTGCAGAAGGAATGCTTCTGGACCTATTCTACAAGACCAGCATCACCCAGACAAAGATATCACAGATAAAATTATAGGCCAGTATCACTGATATACATAGATGCAAAAATATTCAACAGAATACTAGCAAACCGAATCCAACAACGCATTTAAGGATCATACATCTGATCAAGTGGCATTTATCTGCAAATCAATTAGTGTGACATGTCACATTAACAAACTGAAGAATAAAAAAACGGTAATATCAATAGAGGCAGAGAAAGATTTTAATAGAATTCAACACAAATTTGTGATAAACACTTTCTAGAAAGTGGACATAGGAGGAATATACCTCACCATAATAAAGTCTATACATGACAAAATCACAGCTGACATCATACTAAATGGTGAAAAGTGGAAAGCATTTCCTCTAAGATCAGGAACAAGACAAGGATGTCCACTCTGAACATTTTTACCCAACAAAGTATTCAAAGTCCTAGCCACAGCAATCAGACTTAAGAAAAAGAAATAAAAAGAATCCAAATTGGATAAGAAGTAAAATTGTCACTGTTCACAGATAACAAGATACTATACATTGGAAATCTTAAACACACCATGAGAAAACTACTAGAGCTCAATGATGAATCTGGTAAAGTTGCGGGATGCAAAATTAATATACAGAAATCTGTTGTACTTTTATATACTAACTACAAGGTCAGAAAGAGAACTTAAGGAAACAATCCCACTAACCATCACATCAAAAAAAATAAAATACTAGGAATGAATTTTTCTAAGAAAGCAAAGGACCTGAAAAATGATAATACATTGATGAATGAAAGAAAGTAAAGGTGACATAAACAGATGGAAAAATATACTGTGTTCATGGATTGGAAGAATTGATATTGTTACAATGACCAGACTACTCAAGGCAATTTGCAGATTCAATGCAATCCCTATCAAAAGAAGAGCATTTTTTTTTTCACAGAATTAAAACAAATAATTTTAAAATTTGTGTGGAAACACAAAAGACCCTAAATAGTCAACCCAATCTTGACAAATAAGAACAGAGCTAGAGGAATTATGCTTCCTGACTTCAGACTATACTACAAAGCTACCATAGTCGAAACAGGGTGATGTTAACACAAAAGTAGGCATATAGATCTGTGGAAGAGAATAGAGAGTCCAGAAGTTAATACATGTGCTTATGGCCAATTAACCTACAGCAAAGAAGGGAAGAAAGTAAAATGGACAAAAGACAGTCTCTTTAATAAACTGCGCTGGGAGAACTTGATAGCTACATGTAAAAGAACGAAATTAGAATATTTTCTAATGTCATATACAAAAATAAGCTCAAAATGGATTAAAAACCAAAATGTAAGACCAGAAACCATAAAATTCTTAGAGAGAAACATAGGCAGAACACACTTTGACATAAATCATAGCACAATTTTTTGGATCTGTCTCCTAGAGTAATACAAATAAAAACAAAAGTAAGCAAATGATGCCCAGTTTAACTTGAAAGGTTTTGTAAAGCAAAGGAAATATTAAAAAAAAAAAGCTAAAAGACAACCTAAGAAATGGGAGAAAATATTTGCAAATGACACTTCCAACAAGGGATTATTTTCCAAAATATACAGACAACTCATACAGTTCAATATCAAAAACAAACCACCCAGTCAAAAAATGACTATTTGTGTTTAGGGAACCAGAGTAGAGCTCTCAAGAGCTCTATGAGTCAGCACTTACATGGAATTGGATTTTCTGAAAGAAAAAAAGAGAGAAGCAAAAGACATGTTTAAGAAAATAATGGTCTAGAGCTTCACTGGTGGCCCAGGGGTAAGGATCCATCTGCAATGCAGGAGACACGGGTTCTACCCCTGGTCTGGGAAGATGTCACATGCTACCTGGCAACTAACTCATGCACTGCATTTACTGAGCCTGTGCTCTAGAGTTTGGGAGCCACAACCACTCACGCAAGTGCCACAACTACTGAAGCCGAAGTGCACTGGAGTTCACGCTCTGTAACAGGAGAAACCACCACAATGGAAAGCATGCAAACCACAATGAAGGGTAGCCCCTGTTCACATAACTAGAGAAAGCACACCACAGCAACGAAGATTTGATACAGCCAAAGAGAAATAAATAAATGTTTTAAAGAAAATAATGATGTAGAATTTTTCAAAATTAATGAAAGACAACAAACCACAACATCCAAGTAGGTTAGAAATACTCACACAGGAAAGACACCAAAAGCAACTATGATGAATGAGGGAAGACTGACTGACTACAAAAACCATGAGGAAAATTCTGAGTTTGGTAGAAATATCCTGTCAATTTATTGGCACCATTTTCAAGAATAATTTGACGATATGTATGGTCAAATATATACCTCTACATTTGAGAGAGAAAATTGAAAATAAGAGAAAGAGAATCATCACAGTGATTAAATATAATCCACTGTCTGTATTTGTAAAAGACATTTCAGGGAAATATATCCATGGTCATTTGTATATAGTAGTTGCAATAGACAATATGATCCACACAACCTAAAATATTTACTATCCTGCTCTTTATAGAAAAGCTTTGCTAAAATCTACTGCAGAGAATAAAACTATTTTTTAATACAAATAGTGGCTTAAATAAATATTTTCTTTGTCTCACATCCACAAAGTCTTACTTTTGACTATTCAAATCTCCTAATGTAGCAGTCACTGTCCTCAGGACTCACTCCATTCCACATTCTGCTTACTTCTCCAGAACTGGTTCACATGACTGTTTCAAACTGCAAGTGAGTCTGTGATGTGGCATATTCTGAGCTGGGTGCTTACTACTGCAAACATTTTTTATGTCAAAAATTAGAAAAGGGAGAAAAGATATTTTGGAGTAGCTTGCAGAGTATACTATAATTTCATATCACATTGCATCCTTCAAATATCATGGATTATGTAGTAACATCAGAGTTTATATAAGGGATAAAAATTAAAATCTCAAAATCAAAATGTGCCAAATGCTTTGTTTGATGTCGTTGCCATAAAATAAAACAAAGGCCCAACCTAAAAAACCTACAAATATTTGTAAATGAGAGAAATTAATCTCTAAATCTTGGGTCAACAAAAATGACAGTATTGCATCCCATGACCAATTATGGGAAAAAATTATAACCCATTTGAAACATGGCATTAAAGTTGTATTCAGATGAAAAGACCCATAAATGCTTTATTAATATGTGTAAAAGACTACGTAATAAAACACGTTGTAAAAGCAAATGAATCTTGGACTTCCCTGGCGGTGGAGTGGGTAAGAATCTGCTTGCCGATACAGGGGACATGGGTTTGATTCCTGGTGTGGGAAGATTCCACATGCCTCGGAGCAACTAAGCTTGTACACCATGACTACTGAAGCTGCACGCTCTGCGGCCCATGAGTCAACTATGAGCCCTTGTGCCGCAAACCGAAGCCCGCATGCCCTAGAGCTAGCAAGTTACAATTATTGAGCCAGTGTGTTGCAACTGCTGCTGCTGCTACTAAGTCGCTTCAGTCGTGTCCGACTCTGTGCGACCCCATAGACAGCAGCCCACCAGGCTCCCCCGTCCCTGGGATTCTCCAGGCAAGAACACTGGAGTGGGTTGCCACTTCCTTCTCCAATGCATGAAAGGAAAAGTGAAAGTGAAGTCGCTCAGTCATGTCTGACTCTTAGCGACCCTATGGACTGCAGTCAACCAGGCTCCTCCATCCATGAGATTTTCCAGGCGAGAGTAGTGGAGTGGGGCGCCATTGCCTTCTCCGTGTTGCAGCTACTGAAGCCCATGCGCCTAGAGTTCATGCTCTACAAAAAGAGAAGTTACAGACAATGACAAGCCTGTACATCACAACTAGAGAATAATTTCCACTCTCCCCAGCTAGAGAAAGCCTACGGGCAGCAATGAAGACCCAGCACAACCAAAAAAATAAGTAAGTAAGTAAAAATACAGCAGTGGGAATTCCCTGGTGACTCAGACAGTAAAGAATCCAATCTGCCTACAATGCCAGAGACCCAAGTTCAACCCCTGGATTGGGAAGATCCCCTGGAGAAGAGAATGGCTACCCACTCTAGTATTCTTGCCTGGAGGACTCCATGGACCAGAGGAGCCTGGTGGGCTACAGTCCATAGGGTCTCAGAGTCAGGTACAATTGAGTGACTAACTCTTTTTTTAATAGCATTGTATACATGTAAAAAGAAAAAGAAAGAAAATGAGTCTATCCAATCAAATAAACTGGAAAAGTAAATGGAAAATGAGCAAAGAAAAACAAAAATTGATACAGGCAAACATAAAGAAAAAAACTGATTTAGAAAACACAAAGCAAAAGAATTTATTAAATACATTGAGTTTCTCAGTGGATTTTTAGTGTTGTCCTTGTTTCAATGATGATTTTTTAGACAATGTGCACCAACACAGTCTACTGATTGCTTGTAGCCAGCATCTACTTTGACTGCTTTGTGCTATGGGGGTTATTTGAATATTATGAGTAGCTCTCATGTGAATACCCAAATACTAACTAGATTTAATATGAGATATTCATTGTTAACATAAAGGTGACCTAATTGTCAAATATATCTGAAGCAAACTCAGTTGGATCAGAAATGTTCATACTATTTTCCTTGACCTGACCACAACCCACATGTCTTTCTGAGCTATCATGTTCAGGAATTTAGAGGGCAAGGGATTTATTCTTTAAATAACTTCTTTAAAAGACTTTCTGCCTGTCTACCTACTATCCTCCTTTCTTCTCTCCCTTTTTTCCCTCCACCCTTGCTTTCTTTCCTTCCTTTCTTTCTTTCTGTGACTCTCATGATAAGCATTTGTTTCTTCCCTGTTTGGAATAAAAAACTGCTATTTCTTACATTTTGGGCTCATGCTTGCTGGACATTGAGATACTGTGAATGAATTTTAAGTACTCCTGACATTGCCAAAGTTTCTGGGAAGAATAAAAGTATTGGGGTCATGTTGTATATCATATGCTGTCAGAAAAGGTCGAAACTTAAAGACCAGAGAATGTTGTTTTGCCAAAATACAGGGGGTGGACTTGGGAAGAAGTAATATAATCTTAGACTGCTGTTTGCATTAAAAAAGAATGATTTCATAAAGATTTTCCTCTTTGATTTACCCTTGGCCAAATCTAATACCAGACTCCCAGACTGAAAGCAATTGAACATCATAACATCAACAAACAACTAGTATTTTGCAAACCAATCAGCCTCTGCTTCTTGTGAGTTAAACAGGGGTCATAGAGGGACAGAACCACTCTATAAACATCTAATATGGCTAATCAGGAAAAATGGAGAAACAACTGTACAAAACATTAGAAACAAATGGGAGCTATTGCTGCAGTTACGGGAGATATCACAGTGCAGTCATTATGAGAGGATACCAAGTGAGATACTGCGCTCATGCATCTGAAAATCTCCATAAAGTGGATCACAGGAAAACAGAGAGAATGCAATTATCCCCATAAAGGAGAAAAACCAATAATGTATAAAATTGGAGAACAAAGTTGAAGAACAATTCTCTAAAACAAAGACTCATCCATATTAATTTCTGATTCATATCTTCCAAGTTCTTACTTATAGACAACTTTATTAAAAACTAAATACAGACCTTTAAACAAAATTTCAATATATTTCATATAGGTCCCACTCATTCCTTGTTAATAGATTTTGTTATGAGCACTAACAAGATTTGTTTTCCCATTGCTATTACAAACTGGCTACTGTTTTCTCTGAAACTATATGTCAACTGGTCACATTAATGAGCTCCTTTATTAATTTTTGTATAACAACACGTTTAGCTGCAAATAAGTGAACACCCAACTTAACCAAGTTAAGCAAAATGTGAAATTAATTAGTTCACATAACTAAACACACCAGGCCTAATATGATATTTTTCAGATTAAGCTTGATTCAATGCTTAAACAGTATTTAAGATCAGGATCCATCTCTTGATTTTCTTCCTTCAGTTGAGTTGCCTCCATTATCAGACAACCTTTCCACTTCTGGACACCTGAGGCTGTTAGTAGGCCCCAGGGCTATATTCCATGTGGGTTGCAGAAAGTCTGATACAACTGAGTGACTGAGCAACAACAAAACTTAACTTGTTAACAAAATGGGCTATATTCTCCCAAGACCATGTATTGCAGTTAAGAGAGAATCTGTATCAGAGTATTGCCAGGTCAAATCCTAGAAGTGAAACTAATGAGCAGCTAAAGTTACTTGCCCATCGCTGAAACCACCATTGTCGATAAACAGATGAAGCAAATTAGTTTCAGATACTCAGAACCCATTTCTGCTGCTTGATATAATATAGAGATAGCCACAGTTAATTCATTCTGGGGACATTTCCCAGGGGTAGAAGTGTTGCTGGGAAATGACTTCCCAGCAATGCACTCCCTTTCCGAGTTCCTCAACTCCTGTGAAAGTAAATGGAGTCACAGGGTCAATTCTCACAAAGAGAATGAGGGAGAACCAATTTTGAGTACCTGAAAATTAATAGACTTTTTAATATTGGATTTTCTTGCTTTAAAAATAATCATATTTTCTAGAACTACTTGTTCCAATTGTTGTCGTTCAGTTGCTAAGTCACGTCTGGCTCTTTGAGACCCCATAAACTGCAACACATCGGGCTTTCCTGTCCTTCAGTATCTCCCAGAATTTGTTCAGATTCATGTCCACTGAGTTGGTGATGCTATAGAACCATCTCATCCTCTGGTGTTCTCTCCTCCTGTTGCCTTCAACCTTTCCCAGCAACCAGGGTCTTTTCCAATGAGTCGGCTCTTCGCATCAGGTGGCTAAAGTATTGGAGCTTCAGTCATCAGTCCTTTCAATGAATATTGGGTTGATTTCCTTAAGAAATAAGTGTTTTGACCTCCTTGCAGACCAAGGTACTTTCAAGAGTCTTCTCTAGCACCACAATTCAAAGGCATCAATTCTTCACGCAGTCTTCATTATGATCCAGCTCTCACATCCATACTTGACCACTGGAAAAACCATAGCTTTGACTAAACAGATCTTGTCTGTAAAGTGATGTCTCTGCTTTTTAATATGCTTTCTGGGTTTGTCATAGTTTTCCTGCCAAGGAGCATGTGTCTTAATTTCTTGGCTGCAGTCTCTATCTGCAGTGATTTTGGAATCCAAGAAAAGAAAATCTGTCACTGCTTCCACTTTTCTCCCTTCTGTTTTCTGTGAAGTGATGGGACCAGATGCCATGATCTTAGTTATTTGAATGTTGAGTCTTAAACCAGCCTTTTTACTTTCCTCTTTATAGTAGAACTTTTAATATCAATTCATTTTTCCCACAATTGATCTTCATTCCAATTCTGATACATATGCTGTGGTTTGTGATATTTTGCTGTATTGTTATATTTCTCTAAGTCTGGTCCTGTCTTAATGCAACATCTTTTCAATACAGAACATAAAGAATAGCAAACCACATAGATTTTTAAAAATTGAGACATAATTTACATACAACATTGTGTAAGTTCAAGATGTACAACATGTTAATTTGACACATTTATATATCATAACATGATTATCACTGCACTTTAAGATAACATGTCCACCACTTCACATGATTATTTTTTTCTTTTTTGTTGTGAGAATATTTAATATCTATACTTTGAACAATGTAAACCATATAATACAGTAATGCTGACTATCATATTAGACCTCCAGAACTTATTCCTCTTCTGATTGCAAGCTAGTACCCTTTAACATCATCTCCCCAATTCCCCCACCCCTCAGCCACAAGTAATCATCAATCTACCTTTTGCTTCTATCCCCACATATATCGTCAACTGATATTTAACAAAGTAGTCAAAAACACTCAATGAGGAAACAATTGCCTTTTCAACAGATGATATTGGGAAGATAGGATAACAACATGCATAAAAACGAAATCAGATTCCTATCTTACACCATTTACATGAGACATGAGGAGGTAAAAATAGGCAAAAACGTAAGGAAGAAATATACATTGGTTTTGGCAATGATGTTTTGCATATGATACTAAAAGTACAAGCAATGAAAGTAAAAATCAACAAAAATCAAACCACATACTTGAATAATGGCTTCAAAACCAAAATATACTAAAAATTCATACAACTCAATCACAAAAACCTTCCAAGCTGATTAAAAATGGGCAAAAGAATTAAATAGACATTTTCACAAAGAAGATATAGAAATGGACAACAGGTACATGAAAAGTTGCTCAACATTCTAATCAAGGAAATGCAAATTGCAAACAACATGAGATTTTATCTTACATCTTTTAGAAGACAAGAGACAACAACTGTTTACAAGGATATAGAGAAAAGGAAAAATTTTGTGAACCAATGGGATGTACGCTGGCTCAGACTTTGGAAAACAGTATTGGGTTTCTCAAAAAATTAAAAATATAACTATCACATGATTTGCAATCCCACTTCTGGGTATATGTCTATAGGAAACAAAACCAGGGTATCAAAAACAGATTTGCCCTTTCATGTTCACTGTAGCATTATTGACAATAGCTAAGATATGGAAAACAGTCTAAATGTCTATCAATGGATGAATGGATAAAGAACATATAGTACATATATGCACTGAAATATTATTCTGCCATGAGAGAAAAGGAAATTCTGCCATTTGCAACAATATGGGTGTATCCTATAGGCATTATACTAAGTAAAATAAGTCAGACAGAGATGGACAAATACTGTATGATATTACTTACATGTGGAATCTAAAAAAGCCAAACTCTTAGAAACAATGTGAATTCAAATCTTATCTTTACAACTTGTCAGCTATCTGATTTTTAATATGCTATTCAGTTTGAGATGTAATTTGAGAATCTGGCAAGGATTAATTTAGCTTATATATGTTGAAAAAATAGAAAATTGCATACATAGCTAAATATGTTATGATAATAATGACATTGTCTTTGTATTAAGTAGGATTTGTATGCCCCTGCTTGATCATCTTCTGAGAAAAAATTTTTAATTATTCTTGACTCTTGATATTCTTATATGTTTTAGAATGTACTTTTTGCAAACTAGATAATTGATAAGTGAAAAATAAATTCTACGGACAGAAAGGAAATAGGATATTCTCATTTAGTCTTTCAATAGGAATATTTCACAATATTTTACAAAAGGTTATAAAAAATGTATTTGCCATAGTACATTGCATTCTGCTAAAATTATACATAAAAAGTATTTTTTTTCTGTGTAAATGTTTGTGTGCCAAATTTACTTATCACAGTCATTGAACAAATTCCAAAGGCATATGAGTATACAAAAAGGTGATGAGAACACTGATTACGTGAAAATGAAGACATTCATTGGTTAATTATTCTAATTGATATTTGGTACCACACAGGCAGTGAATCCAATATAATCATCTTTTTATTTATTATCTGGAACCAACATGTTCCTGCTCTACCAAGGAGGTGATGATTATGCTTTAAGTCCACAAGTTTCAAAAGTGTCAACTCCCTACCTGTGTCAAACAGTATTCAAAATATTCAGATATTTTCCTTTCCAAATAATGATCTGGAGGTACCTTTGGGGGGCGGGGGGAAATGATGTGTACAGTACTTGCTCCTGGACACCTGACCTACTGTCAAGCCAGGAGTCAGGACCTGGAAACGGGGCAAGGTACATGATGTTTCATTGTAGTGACTGCCTGCAGCCTTCTGAAAATTCGTCTTTGGCTTTTTAAGATCATAAAAATTTAATCACCTGTTTTGCACCAACAAACACTTTATTCAGTCAGCAATCTCTGGAATTTGGCTGCCACTCTAACTTTACCAAATCCACTAAAATTATATCCATTTGGCTTTGGACAATTATTTCTTGCCACCTAGCTTCTGTTGCTCCACTGTTCTATCATCCTTCTCATTGAATCTAATTTCCTTAAAGGTCTTTCCTACTATTCACTGATCTACAAAGTAAAAAGAGATTCTTGCGCTTTCTCATTAGTGCATTCTTTTACAGCTTTGGTAACTCATACATCACTTGGGCCTGGCTGTGAAACACGATTCTCTTCAGGCCTTCTGGCCTAGCATAAATATATTTACTCTCAGCCACCCACTTTCCTGAACCTTTCAGCCCCTTCTTTCTCCATCTGCCCTGACAGATACCATATTTTGACCTTACTTACTATGGGTCATTACTTGTTTCATGCCTCTAGGAAACATCCTCGTAGGACGTATGTACCATCTCTTAGAAATCTTCCTGGGCATTAAATCTTATATCTCAGGAAATCATTCACAAAGCAATAAATCTTCCTTATAGCCTGGTTCCCTTGAACAAGCAATTCTGCTGTTCATGAAAGCAACAGGTCTTCTGTTCTGGCTCCATGTGAAGTTCTATATTTTTAGTACTTGTTTTTCTTGGGCCCAGTGCCTCATATCTAGACCCTGATGCTAACCTTAAATTTCAACATCTTGGTTACCAACGACCACCAGTGTTGACATGTCTCCATTGGCATTCTCAGCCTTATTTAAAGAGCTTCTGACTTGACAAGTCTCATTCTACTGTTCCTACTGGTGAGTTCTTGAAGAAGTCCTTTTAATCTGAGTTATATGTCATCCTGAATTGTATATTGTACCTTATTTTTATTTGAGAGTATGTTTATTAGCTCAATATAATTTTATGAGAGACATTACAATCAATTTTATATGTTTTCTAGAGCAGCGATGCAAATTACAACCAAAAAAAAAAAAAAAAAAATATATATATATATATATATATATATATATATATATATATTTGGTTTTGTAAGTCCAGAAACAATACCAAATACCAGATCCTCAGCCTTGTTTGTGGTTGTACAAATCTATCCCTGTAGTGTTTTATTGACTTCTAGAATCAGAACCCAAATCCACTTTTTTTGTGGTACACTCATTCCAATTGGTCTCTTCTAGTTTTCAGTGGCAGAGAGGCTATATCAGTGGTTCCAAAAAAAGATTTTTTTAATACTTTATCTCTGCCAGCTAAAACTTCAGTGACCCTTATCAGCTAGGAAAGCTGAAGAATGACTTACATATGTAAAAGTGTAGTAACTGCTTAATATCTTCATTCAGAACGTTCTCTAATTTCTTAATAATTGAAATGCTCATAAAATGTTGGGGAAAAAATGATCTATAGTTTACAACTTCATGAAAAAGAGTTTTTGGAAATTGATTTTGCTCATGTTAGAGAAAGCACATAATCTTGCCTAGCTCTGTTCTTCTACCAAGTCCCTAATAGTTTCCTCTTTCAAACATTATGATTCTGGTCACAAACCAGTCTCTACTGAATGTCTTTGACTTTGCAAGTGTGTTCCAAAACCTGTCGTGGTTTCATTGGTCGAGTTGTTTTCATTTGTATAAGGTCTGGTTGTTTTTTGGAAAAGTGTGATATTTTCTGGTTTAGGATAAGAATTTTAATGGTAGTTGTCACCAGTACTTTCAAAGTACTCTGGTATTTATAAAAAGATAAATAAAAAGACATTTAGTAAAGATTCACTTCTGTAAAGAGCCAAGATTTTTATGAGTATTCTCAGGAAAATTCACTACAATTACATTTTGGTTATTCCTTTCACACAAAGCACAACTCTCCCCAAACACATTTTGCAAGTTTCTAAATTACCTCACAACCAAATGACCCTCACCTCACCTCTTCTTCTGGATATATTTCATTCTCTTTAGAGAGCATTCCTTTGCAGTTTTCCAGTATAAATCAATCTAGTGTTTCTGGACTCATTTTTGTGGTTTTACTGATTATTGTGATCTACTTTAAAAAACAAAAGATGTACTTAGCAAAAACAAATGTTGCACTAGTGTGTTGGGAAGTACAAGAAACTCTAATCACCAATCTATAGTATCATACGCAATCATATACACACACACACACACACACACACACACACACAGACAACACAAACATTCTGATTTTTAAACTCAGATTAAAACTTATTCTGCTCAATTTTTTCTTATATGTTGTAGAAAAAAAACTTTCAGATCCAAATGAACTGCTAAATTCATGCCACTAAAATGTTTGCCTGGAATTTTGTACTTATATTTTTAAATCAATATCATGGTTACAAAAGAGATTTGTTGATAAAATACTTAATTACTTTATCACCAAGTATTTACAAGTATGTCATAAGTATAACTATAAGAATCAAAAGTAATTAATTTACAAAATGAACATCATCTTCTTGACCCAGCAACATGGTTAAAAATGAAGTTAATGTCATTCTTTCACCAGATGGTCAAGTATGAATTTTGAGGCCATTAAAAAATATGTTTTTAAGAGCATATATTTCATTTTCAGCTTAATTTTAGTTTCTTGTTTGAGAATGATTTTGGACATAACTATGTTGTAGATTTCCTAATATGTTTATCTATCATGGAAGCCTTCTAATCCACAATAATTCTAGGGAAATAAAAGACTGAAGTATTTGGCATGTTTTACTTCCTTTTTTATTGTGACTCTTATGTTCAAGTCAAACTATTTATCAATTAAAAACTATTTTTCTTCAAAATGTTCCTAATTTTAAGTATCTATATTTTGCTTATAGCTTCATGCTACACTTATACATTTCTTTTCAAAGATATACAATGCTTAGTTTCACTTATTATCAGTAATAAAGCGCATATTTGACTACCTGACAAGTTTTAGATTGATTTTGCTTATTATGTGTTACGAAACAGTAAGCTGTATTTAGAATGCTATTTTTAAAGAAAATTAACAATGAGGGATTATTATACCACAGAGAATATAGTAGTTTATGGCAGGCCAAGAATCCCATTGCCAACGACTAGAAAAACTAGAGTAAATATATTTTTATAAGCATCAGAGAACTGGAAAATATCTTGGATTTGGCAGTCTAAAATACCAGAATGGCGGCAACATTTGAGCATGGATAGTCACTTCTCCCTCTGGACCCCAAAGGTGGCTTGTTTGATAGGATCATGTCAGGAAAAGACACTGCAGAAGAGTGAGTACTGCTGCTTCAGTTCAGTTTACCAAGTGTTCTGTTTCTTAATTTAGGTGTCTATTCCATGCTTGCCTTCAGCTTTTGAAAATTCATTGAGCTCCACACTTATGTGTTTGCAATTTTTATATGCATAGTATACTTCAATTAAAGAATTTGAAAAGTAAATGAAGAATATCATCAAAATAAACTCAAAATTTAGTAATTTTATCAAATCTGGGAACTCACAGAGTTGAGAAATAGAACAAAGTATAAATGGTGTTTGTAAATAACATTTGATTGAGTATAATTGTGATACGATTTGAATGCATTCATGAGGGTCGTTTAATTTTATATAATTAAAAAAAACTGTTTTTAAGTACTGTTTACATAGTGACAAGTTCAACAATTTATAAAGCTAGTTGCTTGGACATTTTCAGATTTACTGATGAATCTAACTAACATTGCAGTTTGCTGAATCCAGTAGACTAGTACTTCTCACTAAGCATATTATACAAAGGGTAATCTGCCATCTTTTCTCTGATTGTACTCTCTGTTGAACACAGGAATATTTCCTTCTAGACAGAATTATTTTTTTTTACTTTTTATTTTGTATTGGGGAATAGCCAATTAACAATATTGTGATAGCTTCAGGCGAACAGTGAAGGGACTCAGCCATGCATATACATGGATCCATTCTCCCCCAAACTCTCCTCCCATCCAAGCTGCCACATATCACTGAGCAGAGTTCTATGTTTCTTAATAGTACATTGACATTTCCTCACTAGAGTTTCACCACATAATACAGAATTGGAGATATTAGACTTATTTGTTTTCCTTGTGTGCATTTGAAAATAAAGCTAAAGCATTGCAAAGACTAGAATTACATTGAAGAGATGGTACTTCACAGGAAAAAAAAAAAAAAAAAAAACTTAAGAAGGAAGCCCAGGAGTCACACGAAGTCAAGAAATTATGAGGGTTACAGGCAGTGTGCTGATACATACGGCTTCTAGGACAATTCTTGGGAAAAACAGGTACTCAATAAATTCTTTTTGAGTTGAATTCATTTATTTTTAAGTGAAACATTTCCCTTAATTATTGAGTTAAATTAAATTTCATAAAAACACAACATAAGTATTCTGTGTCTTTGAGATCATCTTGGCGCATCACGGTGTTCCCACAAATATTCATCCCAAACTGAGAGGCCCAGACATAAAGACATAGTTAGGGATATGTTAAAAGCTTAAGCCACAAGTTTTGTCATCATAGCATTCATTATAAAAATAGAAGAATCTTATACATCAACAAACGGGTGTTAATTAACTCTGTTCATTGAAATGTGTATACTTGAATGATTATGAGGATCTATTTCTGGGAAGTGAGTGCTTTTAGCTTCTAATATAGTCACTTATTTACACTATCTAGAAACACTGCAACACAGTAGCTAAAAGCTTAGGGTTTAAAAAAAGTAATTAGATAACAAATGACTCACTCATGTCTGGCAAAAAGTGCAACATAAATATTGCTATTTTAATATTTCTCTTTTTTTAACAACATATTGATATTGTTTCAGACAAACATAATGCTTATTTTGGGCTTCCCTGCCTGCCAATGCAGGAGACACAGTTTCAATCCCTGGGTCAGGAAGATCCCCTAGAGAAGGAAATAGCAACCCACTCCAATATTCTTGCGTGGGAAATTCCACGGATAGAGGAGCCTGGTGGGCTACAGTCCATGGGGTCCAAAAGAGTTGGATTAGCAACTAAACAACAATGCCTTATTATCAAAAAAAATCATTTTGGGTACATTTCCATGGACATGAATGTGTTTCTGATATGATGTTTAGTGAAAATGTATGTTCAGGAAAGTATTCATTATATGATTTTAACTGCATATAAAATATAGAAATAGAGAAAAAGAATAATGTTCATCCTGGGTTCTATTTAAATTACAAACTGTTTATACTTTTTCTCCTTTTCTTTTGATATTTTACAAATGAATGCCATATTAATGGATTTAATTTATCAAAAAATATGAGTAACACCCTTTGTGGAAAATATGTAAGTTTTAAAAAGTGGATTTTTTTTTTAATGTGGACTATTTTTAAGTTTCGCTCTATGTTTTGGCCTCTTGGCTATAGGTATGTGGCCTCCTAGCTCCCTGACCAGGGATGGAGCCTGCATACTACACACTGGAAGGCAAAGTCTTAACCACTGGACAGTCAGGGAATTCCTGAAAAAAAATATAAATATTGAGACAGATTATGACAGCATGAGAAAAGCTCTCACATTTTATTTCTAGGCCCAGATCTTAGCTTTTTCACTTTGATTCTCCTTTTTTCATGTCCTTTAAAGTTACAGCCTAGGGAGGAGCCAAGGTGGTGGAGGAGTAGGACGGGGAGACCACTTTCTCTCCTAGAAATTCATCAAAAGAATAACTGAACGCAGAGCAAACTTCACAAAACAACTTCCGATCGCTAGCTGAGGTCACCAGGTGCCCAGAAAAGCAGCCCATTGTCTTCGAAAGGAGGTAGGACAAAATATAAAAGATAAAAAGTGAGACAAAAGAGCTAAGGACGGAGATCCGTCCCAGGAAGGGTCTTAATAGAGGAAGTTTCCAGACACTGGGAAACCCCCGCACTGGCGGGCCTGGGGGAAGTGTTTGAATCTTGGAGTTTGAATCTGGCTGGGAGGGACAGAATAAATAAAACCCACAGATTACCAGCCTAAAAGCAACTCCCAGCAGAAAAGTATCCCAGACGCCCGCATCCGCAACCAGCAGGTGGGGGCGGAACAGAAAGGAGCCGGCGGCATTGCTTGGGGTAGGGTCTGGGGCCTGAGTGCCCTGAGGACAATCGGAGGGAGCTTTTGTGAGTTCCCAGCTTGAACTGTGGGAGAGCAAGAGAGAGAGAAAATTAACCGGCCCGAACACACTGCCGGCCGTTTGCAGAACAAAGGGACCGAGAAAGTCCTGAGAAGAGCTCGCAGGCTGCGGACCGGCCCAGCCCCGCCAGAGGCAGGAGACAGGGGGGAGGGGAAGGGGGCAGGCTCGGCCCCAAGGACCGCATCCCCTGCCACACTGCAAACGGGCCTCCGCCTTCTAATCAAAGATCTCCGGGGATTCTGGATGGTCGACATCCGCCGGGAGGGTCGTGGCTAGACACGGTACACGCGCCTGGCGGGTGCGGACGGGGATTGGGGCTGGGGACGCAGAGGGCAGAAGGCGCAGGCACCCGACTGGCACGGCGGAAACTGAGGCTGGGATCGCGCAGGACAGAAGACGCGCCGCACCCGGGGAGAGAGCGCCTGACAAGCGCCTGGCTGCCTGAGCCACTCGGGCGGCGTAGGGACAAACCGCAGGCGCAGCTTTGTGTACCGCGCTTTTGTGAATCACCCGAGGGCTGGAACCGCCTGGAGCCTGAGCAGCCCAGACGGAGAAAATAGCCCCAGCCCCTCCCTGCAGCGCCAGCCCCACCCCGGAGCGCGACGGAACTAGCTACCTGAATAAGAATCCACCTCCGCCCACCTGTGTCAGGGCGGAAATTAGGCCCTGAAGAGACCGGCAACAGAAGCCAAATAAACAAAGGGAACCTCTTCAGAAGGGACCGGTGCAACAGATTAAAATCCCTGAAGAAAACACCGACTTCACCGGAAGGGCCTATAGATATCGAGAAGTATAAGCTGGAAGGAGGAGATATCTGAAACTGAGCCGAACCCACACTGACCAAAACAGCTCCAGAGAAATTCCTAGATATATTTTTTTCTTTTTTTAAGTAAGAAAAAAAAAAATTTTTTTTTTCTTTTTTCTCTTTTATTTTTCTCTAAAATTCCCTATTACTCCCCCATTACTCCTTAACTTTCATTTTCATAAGATTTTTACGATATTTTTTATTAGGTAAAACAATTTTTTTTCTCTTTTTTTTCCTTTTCTTTTTTCTTCTTCTCTTCTATTTTCTATTTTTCTTTTTCTCATTTCTTTTAAAGTCATCTAGTACTCCTCTTACTACTCCTTAATTTTCATTTTCAATACACTATAACCTTACAGGGGAGAAAAAAAAAAAAAAGAAGAAGAGAAGCCCTATTTTTAAACCAAACTTCATATATATTTCTAAAATTTTTTTTTAATGTTTTGGTTTTTGTTTTTAATATAGTATTTTTAAGAGTCTAACCTCTACTCTAGATTTTTAATCTTTGTTTTTCAGTATTTGATATAAATTGTGAACATTTAAGAATCCAATATTCAGCTCCCATTTTTATTCAGGAGTGTGTTGATTATTCTCTCCCAATCTTGACTCTCTGTTTTCTACCTCAGAACACCTCTATTTCCTCCTTTCCCCTTCTCTTCCCAATCCAATTCTGTGAATCTTTGTGGGTGTCTGGGCTACGGAGAACACTCTGGGATCAGACAACTTCATAGATCTGTCTCTCTCCTCTTGAGTCCCCCTTTTTCTCCTCCTGCTCATCTCTATCTCCCTCCTCCCTCTCCCCTTCCTCATGTAACTCTGTGAACCTCTCTGGGTGTCCCTAACGGGGGAGAAACTTTTCACCATTAACCTAGAAGTTTTATTATCAGTGCTGTATGGTTGGAGAAGTCCTGAGACTAAAGGAAGAATAAAACTGAAATCCAGAGGCAGAAGACTTAAGCCCAAAACCTGAGAACACCAGAAAACTCCTGACTACATGGATCTTTAAGTAATAAGTGACCGTCCAAAAGCCTCCAAACCTACACTGAAACCAACCACCACCCAAGAGCCAATAAATTTTAGAGCAAGACATACCACGCAAATTCTCCAGCAACGCAGGAACATAGCCCTGAACGTCAACATACAGACTACCCAAGGTCACACCTAACACATAGACCCATCTCAAAACTCATTACTGGGCACTCCATTGCTTTCCAAAGAGAAGAAATCAAGATTCATGCACCAGAACACTGATGCAAGCTTCGCTAATCAGGAAACCTTGACAAGCCAATCATCTAACCCCACCCACCTGGTAAAACCTCCACAATAAGAAGGAACCACAGACCTCCAGAATACAGAAAGCCCACTCCAGACAGAGCAATCTAAACAAGATGAAAAGGCAAAGAAATACCCAACAGGTAAAGAATCATGAAAAAAGTCCACCAAGTCAAACAAAAGAGGAGGAGATAGGGAATCTACCTGAAAAAGAATTTAGAATAATGATAATAAAAATGATCCAAAATCTTGAAAGCAAAATGGAGTTACAGATAAATAGCCTGGAGACAAAGATTGAAAAGATGCAAGAAATGTTTAATAAAGACCTAGAAGAAATAAAAGAGAGTCAATTAAAAATGAATAATGCAATGAATGAGATCAAAAACACTCTGGAGGGAACCAAGAGTAGAATAACGGAGACAGAAGATAGGATAAGTGAGGTAGAAGATAGAATGGTGGAAATAAATGAAGCAGAGAGGAAAAAAGAAAAAAGGATCAAAAGAAATGAGGACAACCTCAGGGACCTCTGGGAAAATGTGAAACGCCCCAATATTCGATTCATAGGAGTCCCAGAAGAAGAAGACAAAAAGAAAGGCCATGAGAAAATACTCGAGGAGATACTAGCTGAAAACTTCCCTAAAATGGGGAAGGAAATAGCCACCCAAGTCCAAGAAACCCAGAGTCTCCCAAACAGGATAAACCCAAGGCGAAACACCCCAAGACACATATTAATCAAATTAACAAAGATCAAACACAAAGAACAAATATTAAAAGCAGCAAGGGAGAAGCAACAAATAACACACAAAGGGACTCCCATAAGGATAACAGCTGATCTATCAATAGAAACCCTCCAGGCCAGAAGGGAATGGCAGGACATACTGAAAGTAATGAAAGAGAATAACCTACAACCTAGATTACTGTACCCAGCAAGGATCTCATTCAGATATGAAGGAGAATTCAAAAGCTTTACAGACAAGCAAAAGCTGAGAGAATTCAGTACCACCAAACCAGCTCTTCAACAAATGCTAAAGGATCTTCTCTAGACAGGAAATGCAGAAAGGTTGAATAAACGTGAACCCAAAACAACAAAGTAAATGGCAACAGGTCCACACCTATCAATAATTACCTTAAATGTAAATGGGTTGAATGCCCCAACCAAAAGACAGAGATTGGCTGAATGGATACAAAAACAAGACCCCTATATATGCTGTCTACAAGAGACCCACCTCAAAACCAGAGACACATACAGACTAAAAGTGAAGGGCTGGAAAAAAATATTTCACGCAAACGGAGACCAAAAGAAAGCAGGAGTCGCAATACTCATTTCAGATAAAATAGACTTTCAAATAAAGGATGTGAAAAGAGACAAAGAAGGACACTACATAATGATCAAAGGATCAATCCAAGAAGAAGATATAACAATTATAAATATATATGCACCCAACATAGGAGCACCACAATATGTACGGCAAACGCTAACGAGTATGAAAGAGGAAATTAATAGTAACACAATAATAGTGGGAGACTTTAATACCCCACTCACAACTATGGATAGATCAACTAAACAGAAAATCAATAAGGAAACACAAACCTTAAATGATACAATGGACCAGCTAGACCTAGTGGATATCTATAGGACATTTCACCACAAAACAATCAACTTCACCTTTTTCTCAAGTGCACACGGAACCTTCTCCAGAATAGATCACATCCTGGGCCATAAATCTGGTCTTGGAAAATTCAAAAAAATTGAAATCATTCCAGTCATCTTTTCTGACCACAGTGCAGTAAGATTAGATCTCAATTACAGGAAAAAAATTGTTAAAAATTCAAACATATGGAGGCTAAATAACACGCTTCTGAATAACCAACAAATCATAGAAGAAATCAAAAAAGAAATCAAAATATGTATAGAAATGAATGAAAATGAAAGCACAACAACCCAAAACCTATGGGACACTGTAAAAGCAGTGCTAAGGGGAAGGTTCATAGCATTACAGGCTTACATCAAGAAACAAGAAAAAAGCCAAATAAATAACCTAACTCTACACCTAAAGCAATTAGAGCAGGAAGAAATGAAGAACCCCAGGGTTAGCAGAAGGAAAGAAATCTTAAAAATTAGGGCAGAAATAAATGCAAAAGAAACTAAAGAGACCATAGCAAAAATCAACAAAGCTAAAAGCTGGTTTTTTGAAAAAATAAACAAAATTGACAAACCATTAGCAAGACTCATTAAGAAACAAAGAGAGAAGAACTAAATTAACAAAATAAGAAATGAAAAGGGTGAGATCACAACAGACAACACTGAAATCCAAAGGATCATAAGAGACTACTACCAGCAGCTCTAGGCCAATAAAATGGACAACTTGGATGAAATGGACAAATTCTTAGAAAAGTATAACTTTCCAAAACTGAACCAGAAAGAAATAGAAGATCTTAACAGAACCATCACAAGCAAGGAAATCGAAACTGTAATCAAAAATCTTCCAGCAGACAAAAGCCCAGGACCAGATGGCTTCACAGCTGAATTCTACCAAAAATTTAGAGAAGAGCTAACACCTATCTTACTCAAACTCTTCCAGAAAATTGCAGATGAAGGTAAACTTCCAAACTCATTCTATGAGGCCACCATCACCCTAATTCCAAAACCAGACAAAGATGCCACAAAAAGAGAAAACTACAGGCCAATATCACTGATGAACATAGATGCAAAAATCCTTAACAAAATTCTAGCAAACAATCCAACAACATATTAAAAAAATCATACACCATGACCAAGTGGGCTTTATCCCAGGAATGCAAGGATTCTTTAATATCCGCAAATCGATCAACGTAATACACCACATTAACAAATTGGAAGATAAAAACCATATGATTATCTCAATAGATGCAGAGAAAGCCTTTGACAAAATTCAACACTCATTTATGATTAAAACTCTCCAGAAAGCAGGAATAGAAGGAACATACCTCAACATAATAAAAGCTATATATGACAAACCCTCAATGGTGAAAAATTGAAAGCATTTCCTCTGAAATCAGGAACAAGACAAGGATGCCCACTCTCACCACTACTATTCAACATAGTGTTGGAAGTTTTGGCCACAGCAATTAGAGCAGAAAAATACGTAAAAGGAATCCAGATAGGAAAAGAAGAAGTGAAACTCTCGCTGTTTGCAGATGACATGATCCTCTACATAGAAAACCCTAAAGACTCCTCCAGAAAATTACTAGAGCTAATCAATGAATATAGTAAAGTTGCAGGATATAAAATTAACACACAGAAATCCCTTGCATTCCTATATACTAACAATGAAAAAACAGAAAGAGAAATTAAGGAAACAATACCATTCACCATTGCAACAAAAAGAATAAAATACTTAGGAGTATATCTACCTAAAGAAACAAAAGACCTATACACAGAAAACTATAAAACATTGATGAAAGAAATCAAGGAGGACACAAACAGATGGAGAAACATACCGTGTTCATGGATTGGAAGAATCAATATTGTCAAAATGGCTATTCTATCCAAAGAAATCTATAGATTCAATGCAATCCCTATCAAGCTACCAATGGTATTTTTCACAGAACTAGAACAAATAATTTCACAATTTGTATGGAAATACAAAAAACCTCGAATAGCCAAAGTAATCTTGAGAAAGAAGAATGGAACTGGAGGAATCAACCTGCCTGACTTCAGACTCTACTACAAAGCCACAGTCATCAAGACAGTATGGTACTGGCACAAAGACAGAAATATAGATCAATGGAACAGAATAGAAAGCCCAGAGATAAATCCACGAACCTATGGACACCTTATCTTCGACAAAGGAGGCAAGGATATAAAATGGAAAAAAGACAACCTCTTTAACAAGTGGTGCTGGGAAAACTGGTCAACCACTTGTAAGAGAATGAAACTAGAACACTTTCTAACACCATACACAAAAATAAACTCAAAATGGATTAAAGATCTAAATGTAAAACCAGAAACTATAAAACTCCTAGAGGAGAACATAGGCAAAACACTCTCTGACATAAATCACAGCAAGATCTTCTATGAGCCACCTCCCAGAATATTGGAAATAAAAGCAAAAATAAACAAATGGGACCTAATGAAAATTAAAAGCTTTTGCACAACAAAGGAAACTATAAGCAAGGTGAAAAGACAGCCCTCAGATTGGGAGAAAATAATAGCAAATGAGGAAACAGACAAAGGATTAATCTCAAAAATATACAAGCAACTCCTGAAGCTCAATTCCAGAAAAATAAATGACCCAATCAAAAAATGGGCCAAAGAACTAAACAACTAAACAACTAAACTTCTTTCTCCAAAGAAGACATACAGATGGCTAACAAACACATGAAAAGATGCTCCACATCACTCATTATCAGAGAAATGCAAATCACAACCACAATGAGGTACCATTACACGCCAGTCAGGATGGCTGCTATCCAAAAGTCTACAAGCAATAAATGCTGGAGAGGGTGTGGAGAAAAGGGAACCCTCTTACACTGTTGGTGGGAATGCAAACTAGTACAGCCACTATGGAAAACAGTGTGGAGATTTCTTTAAAAACTGGAAATAGAACTGCCATATGACCCAGCAATACCACTTCTGGGCATACACACTGAGGAATCCAGATCTGAAAGAGACACGTGCATCCCAATGTTCATCACAGCACTGTTTATAATAGCCAGGACATGGAAGCAACCTAGATGCCCATCAGCAGATGAATGGATAAGGAAGCTGTGGTACATATACACCATGGAATATTACTCAGCCGTTAAAAAGAATTCATTTGAATCAGTTCTAATGAGATGGATGAAACTGGAGCCCATTATACAGAGTGAGCTGAGCCAGAAAGATAAAGAACATTACAGTATACTAACACATATATACGGAATTTAGAAAGATGGTAACGATGGCCCTATATGCAGGGCAGAAGAAGAGATGCAGAAGTACAGAACAGACTTTTGAACTCTGTGGGAGAAGGGGAGGGTGGGATGTTTCGAAAGAACAGTGTGTATATTATCTGTGGTGAAACAGACCACCAGCCCAGGTGGGAGGCATGAGTCAAGTGCTCGGGCCTGTTGGGCTGGGAAGATCCAGAGGAATCGGGTGGAGAGGGAGGTGGGATGGGAGACCCGGATGGGGAATTCGTGTAACTCTATGGCTGATTCATATCAATGTATGACAAAACCCACTGAAAAATAAAAAAATAATAATAATAAAATTACACAGGCCAGCAAAAAAAATAATAATAATAAAGTTACAGTCTAAAATTCTGAATGTAAGGAAATTTTCTGCAAATGAATGATCTTCAAATCACTTTAAAAATGAACACTCCAATTGGGATGAGTAGGAAAAATATATTTTGAATGATAGAATCTGTAAACCAAATTATTTTTCTCTGACATATTCTGATTTACAAAGCTCAGATTTCAAATGAGAAGCTCTAGTTTTCCAAAGAATGCATCAGTTCTTGGGTGTTCAGTCTTATTTAGGTCCAGCTCTCACATCTGTACATGACTACTAAAAAAGCAATAGTTTGATTCAACGAACCTTTGTCGGTAAAGTGATGTCTCTCCTTTTTCAATATGCTGTCTAGATTTGTCACAGCTTTCCTTCCAAGTGGACTTCCAGATGTTCAAGCTGGATTTACAAAAGTCAGAGGAACCAGAGATCAGATTGTCAACATCTGCAGCAAGAGTTCCAGAAAACATCAGTTTCTGCTTTATTGACTAAACCAAAGCCCTTGACTGTGTGGGTCACAACAAACTGTGGAAAATTCTTTAAGAGATGGGAATACCAAACCACCTTACCTGCCTCCTAAGAAATCTGTATGCAGGTCAAGAAGCAACAGTTAGAACTGGACATGGAAAAGCACACTGGTTCCAAATCAGGAAAGGAGTATATCAAGGCTGTATATTGTCACCCTGCATATTTAACTTATATGCAGAGTACATCATGAGAAATGCTGGGCTAGATGAAGTACAAGCTGGAATCAAGATTGCTGGGAGAAATATCAATAACTTCAGATATACAGATGACACATCCTTATTGCAGAAAGTAAAAAGGAACTAAAAAGCCTCTTGATGAAAGTGAAAGAGGAGAGTGAAAAAGTTGGCTTAAAACTCAACATTCAGTAACTAAGACCCGTGGTATCCAGTCCCATCACTTCATGGCAAATAGATAGGGAAACAATGGAAATAGTGAGAGATTTTTTGTGGCTCTAAAATCACTGCAGATGGTGACTGCAGTCATGAAATTAAAAGATGCTTGCTCCTTGGAAGAAAAGCTATGACCAACCTAGACAGCATATTAAAAAGCAGAGACATTACTTTGCTAACAAAGGTCATCTAGTCAAACTGTTTTTTCCAATAGTCATGTATGGATGCGAGAGTTGGAGCAGAAAGAAAGCTGAGCACTGAAGAATTGATGCCTTTGAACTATGATGTTAGAGAAGACTCTTGAGAGTCCCTTGGACTGAAAGATCAAACCTGTCCATCCTAAAGGAAATCAGTCCTGAATATTCATTGGAAGGACTGATGCTGAAGCTGAAACTCCAATACTTTGGCTGCCTGATGCAAAGAACTGAGTCCTTGGGAAAAAACCTGATGCTAGGAAAGTTTGAAGGCAGGAGCAGAAGGGGATGACAGAGGATGAGATGGTTGGATGGCATCACTGACTCAATGGACATGAGTTTGAGTAAGCTCTGGGAGTAGGTGATAGACAGGGAGGCCTGACATGCTGCAGTCCATGGGTCGCAGAGTCAGACAGAGTAAGCAAATGAACTGAACTGAACTGAATTTCCTTCCAAATAGCAAGTGTCTTTTAACTTCACGGCTGCAGTAACTGCAGTGATTTTGGCCAGTCAGAATGGCTATCGTCAGAAAAATCTAAAACAAATGAATGCTGGAGAAGATGTGGAGAAAAGGAAACCCTCTTGCACTGTTGGTGTAAATGTAAACTGACACAGCCACTATCGAGAACAGTATGGAGATTCCTGGAGAACAGTATGGAGATTCCTTAAAAAACTGAGAATAAAACTATCATATGACCCAGCACTCTCACTGTTGGCCATATACCCTTAGAAAACCATAACTGAAAATTACACATATACCCCAATGTTCATAGCAACACTACTTACAACAGCTAGGACACAGAAGCAACCTAGATGTTCATTGACAGATGAATAGTTTAAAAAATGTGGTACATACATACCATGGAATATTACTCAGTCATAAAAGAGAACAAATTTGAGTCAGTTCTAGTGAGATATATGAACCTAGAGCCTGTTACACATAGTGAAGTCAGAAACAGAAAAACAAATATAGTCTATTAACACACATATACAGAATCTATAAAAATGATATTGATGAACCTGTTTTCAGAGAAGGAATGATATATAGATATATATACACACAGATATAGAGAATAGAACTGTGGACACAGTAGTGGAAGGAAAGAGTTGTATAAATGGTGAAAGTAGCATCCTGAAAGTAGCATCATCATATATATATATACCACCATGTGTAAAATAGATAGTTGGTAGGAAGTTGTTATATAACACAGGGAGCCGAGCCTGGTGCTCTGTGATGACCTAGAGGGTGGAGAGGGGAATGAGGCTCAAGACGGAGGTGATATATGTATAATTATGACTGATTTGCATTGTTTAACAGCAGAAACCAATAAAACATTATAAAGCAATTTTCTTCCAGTTAAAACATAAATTACCAAACACACACACACACACACACACACACACACACACACACACAACCCTAAGATCATGGCATCCAGTCCCATCACTGCATGGCAAATAGAAGGGGAAAAGCGGAAGCAGTGACAAATTTTATTTTCTTGGGCTCCAAAATCACTCCAGACAATGACAAAAGACATGGAATTGAGAGACACTTGTTCCTTGGAAGAAAAGGTTTAACAATCTAGACAGCATATTAAAAAGCAGAGACAGCACTTTGCCAACAAAAGTCCATATAATCAACGTTATCATTTTTCCAGCAGTCATGTACAGATGGATGTAAGAGTTGGACCATAAAGAAGGCTGAACACTGAAGAATTGATGCTTTTGAACTGTAGTGCTAGAGAAGACTCTTGACAGTCCCTTGAACTGCAAGGAGGCCAAACCAGTGGATCCTGAAGGAAATCAACCCTGAATGTTCATTGGAAGGACTGATGCTGAAGTTGAAGCTCCAGTACTTTGGCCACCTGATGCTAAGAGCTGACTTATCGGAAAAGACCCTGATACTGGGAAAAATTCAAGGCAAAAGGAAGTCCCAAAGTGTTGGACATGACTTAGCAACTGAACAACAAAAACCTGCAACCATTCATTTTCCCATCAGTAAAATGAAAAATACCCATGAAATAGTTTGACACAACATATAAAAACAACACACTTAGATTATTGATCAATTTTCTTTACCTGTATCACTCATCTTTCTTAATAATGTAGTTAAGTAAAATTTATCTCTGCTACCCACTTCTGATTTTACCAAATGTTTCCCCATAAGCTCTCTTTTGGAACAGGAGAATGGCCTCTGTGTCCTTTTAATGTGGACACACACAGATATTCTCACAGCCTTCACCTCATAACAGAGGGGAAGGTAAAAGAATCAGGGAAAAGAGCCATGTGGTTTTCATGTAGATACAAGAATTTGAAGACATGTTAATAATTTTTAAGGTTTTTCCATAAGTTATATATAAAAATAGAGGTATAAATAATTGTATTAGAAACAGCTGCATATCCAATAATTGTAAAATATATTAAAGCTTTTAGAATTATTGCTTTAAAAAAAGCCATCAACAGTACTATTTTTAGTTTATTTATCTGGAAAAATTAATTATCTCTAGGCCAGTCTTATATTGGATAAATGTGCAAAATAAGGCTGTGAGCCTATGACAATGCTATTGTGATAGGATGTGGACCTAACATATGTTAGGATCAGAAGAGCAATGGCCCCTGAATGGTTCACTCAATTATTATGCAATCTTGCAGTTAGTAGTACTTTGAAAAATAGCAGGGAAAAGAGATGAGATACCATATGCAGAGGCATTTATAATATTGCATCAGGAGAAAAAGGAGTCAGAGGACTACCACCTCTGACGTGGAGGTCTGAGGAAAAACTCAACAGGGTACCTATACAAAAGAGCTTAAACAAAATTGGGGAGATAAAATCCAACTGAACATCCATCAGAGTTTCTAGAAAGGATTTATCAAACTTATAGGTGCTACACAGATGTAGACCCTGAGGCCCATGAGAACGTAAGGATGATAGGATGATAAAATATGACCTTCATCAGGCAAACTGCCCCAGAGATTAAAAAATCATAGAAATTAGATGGTGTATTTGAAATGAATACTTCTCAATCAGTAGATGTTGTTTTTAATGTATCTAACAACAGGGGACAATGCCAGAAGCAAGGAGATATGAAACGGAAGGTAGCTTTTTTGATAGCTAAAAGGGGGCTTCCCAGGTGGTTCAGAGGTAAAGAATCTGCCTGCCCATGTAGAGGCCGATTCTATCCCTAGGTCACAAAGATACCCTGGAGAAGGAAATGACAACCCACTCTGGTATTCTTGATGGGGAAATTCCACAGAGGAGTCTGGCATGCTTCAGACCATGGGATTGGAAAGAGTAGGAACATGACTTAATAGCTGAGCTCATAGTCTTGTGAAAGAATTTGACCAGTCCATTAAGTTCACTCCAATGTTAAAACATAAACTCTCTTTGATGGACTACAGTGTGGCTGGTTTATTTTGGGAAGCAAACGTGACAGTGTTAATGAGAATTGTTAGGAACAATGAAACTGCAATCAAGCATTAGCGGGTCTTTATTCCTACAACATTATTCACGCTCATTCTGGATGCCTTGTGGGATCCAACTGTTTCTGAGTTGGAGAAACAGGCAGATTGTCCCTTTATACAGCCTTATATGTGCATATCTACTACTGCCAAAAAGTCACAGGAAGATTTTGTGAGTATAATGGAATTGTTTGAGCTGATGTATATTGTTTGTATATCAGAAGAGAAACTGACATCTGAAAGAAAATCTATTTAAACTACTCCTGAATTAATCAGGCCCTGAATGTGCTAATTCAGTCCATGGTCTTCATTTACATTCTAATGAGCTGTGGCAATAACTGAAATACTTACGGACTAATGTAACAGTGAGTAATTGAAAGTTTCAGTCAGAAGAAAAGTTCATTAGGTTTAAGGTCATTGAATAGTGTCAGTTTCACAGAATACACAGGTACATAATTAACCCAGTAATCATCCTTTCTCATGTGCCCATTTACTTTTGCTTCAAACCAGAGTTCATAGAATAAAAGAATCTCTCAAAATAAAGAAAATATACCTGGGAAAATGTTCTTAACAGAAACAAGCTCTAAAGAGTTTACAGAGGCTTAAAATCTTAATTGACTGTGAAAGATAAGCAAAAGAAAAGCAGTAATGAAGAAAATTAATAATTCAAATAGACCCTTAGGAGAATCATTTCTTTCATTAAAAAAGACATGTCTCCTTTCTAAATGAGATAAAACTCCCATCTATGTATCATATCCTTTTTACTTTTTTTTTCAGATCTTGGTTTTGAAAGTACCATGTTGAAACTGACACCCTTTTGATCGTTTCATCAGCTACATATCTTTTCAATAAAGATATGATTTGTGCACCAAGAAATGCCTGCTATACTTGTGAGACACTGTCCTTTCATTTTTATACTATCTTAAATATACACTGTGTATCACTTGCTGTGATGGGACATACAGGGAATGCACACAGCACTAAAAGTAGGAGATATTGCTACAAAAAAAAAATTCACATTATGTTAGGGTAATTCAATAACTGAGAAAACAAATATGCATTGGTCTATTTCTGCCAGATTTACCTGTATCCATTAGCAATAAACTTTCAATAAATGAGCAAAACGAGAACTTCCATTTTACTTCCATTAACTCTGGACAAACTAATGAATTAATCCACATTAAATCACTTGCTGTAACAAGCCATTAGAACTGAAAAGATATGTAGCACTACGTGAGCGAGAACATCCTTCAGATCATGTGTCATTTATTTGAAGAAAGAGAGCCAAATTCTCACATCTGGTAAAATAATTTGGGGCATTCTGCAGGGGCTACATTGGCAGATTCTTTACCAACTGAGCTATCAGGGAAGCCTGACTGGTGGATAAAACAGCACATAAATATTGGTAAATCTTTAACAGTCTTTAAAAGCATCACAAAAAATGACCATACATCTCAGTTAAATTTTAAACAGACTACTGACTTTACACTGATTCCTATTATACTGTGCTCTTCAACTGACTGCATTTCAAAATCACTAGAAAGTTAATCTGCAATACTGACTCCTAAACTGTCACAGAGATTTTCATTTAATTGACCTGGAATTAGGCCCAAGAAACAGTTTTTTACAAGTTCTCCAGATGATTCTAAAACTCATCATGTCAATAATTTGCTTTTGAAAAACACACTGAACAAATCATAAGTCTAGAGTATATGCCCAAGAAGAGAAGCAGCAACTGCTTCTCTTCCCCACCCTGGTCAAGTCCACTTCTTCTTGAGGTTTTAAGGTCAAAAGTATGTTATGTAATTTGATATAGACACACCTCTCTATAAAAGGATGGTGTCATTTCAGTAGTAGAAACCAAAATGTTCTAGAGAAAAGTCTTGTGGAATTTAAAGATTAGAGAAGTCCATTGACACATAAGCTTCCAGCCTTGTAAAGTTCGACTACATGATTCTAAGAGCAGCAAAATTTTACTTGCTCTAAATAGTCATCAGTGAAAAACTAACTCCTGTAGAAAAGTAGTAATGAGTAGGTGCTGACAGTAGAATGCAGAATATAATTTTGTTTCACATGTAAGCTTTAGTATAAACCTCTGTAGTCACAGTTAAGCAAGAACTTTAGAACATTTTCTATATTCATAATTCAACATGATTGGAGCTTTTAGTAGTAACTATCATGAAAATATAGACAATCGAGTTTGAAATTGCTGAAATACAGGTTTGAAGTGAGTTTGCAAATGAACTTCCAAGAATCCAAGTAATATTTCCCCAGAATAGTTTTCCAAAAGTAAAGTCATAGGATTAATGAAAGCAGTATTTAGGGGAAGATTTATATCATTGGTTGCATATATTAGAAAATAAGAAAACTCTGAAGTCAATAGGCAAAGTTTGCACATTAGGAAACTAAACCCAAAGTAATCAAAAGAAAAATAGCAACAAAAGTTAAAATAGAAATGAATGAATTTAAAACATAAAATCAACAGAGAAAAATCAATAAAATTTAGCAACTGAGAAAAAGAGGGAAGACAAAAATGATGAATACCAGAAATGCTATAGAGGGCATCACCACAGATGCCCATGGACATCAAAAGGATAATAAATAACTACTATGAACAACTCATTTATATGAAACAAAGCAATCCTTAAAATCTGCCAAACCTTACACAAGAAGAAATAGACCTATATCTAATAAAGAAATTGACTCAATTAAATAATAACCATCCATCCTGGGCAATTATCTGTAGAACACCATAATTCAAAAAGATACATGAATCCCACTGTTTATTGCAGCACTGTTTACAATAGCTAGCACATGGAAGAAAACTAAATGTCCACCAACAGAGGAATGGATAAAGATGTGGTACATATATACAGTGGAATATTACTCATCAATAAACAAGAATGAAATCATGCAATTTGCAGCAACATGATTAGACCTAGAGATTGTCATACTATGTGAAAAAAACAAACAGAGGAAAACAAATATCACATGATATCACTTATATGCAGAATCTAAAACAAAGGTACAAATGAACTTATTTACCAAACAGAAATAGAGCCAGGGATGGAGAAAACAAAATTGTGGTTACCAAGGGGTAAAGGAGAAGAGACAAATTGGGAAACCGAGTTCTGACATGCACACAGCACTATATATATAAGATAGGTAACTGACAAGAACCTACAGCATAACACAGGAAACTACTCAGTACTTTGTAATGACTTGTATGGGAAAAGAATCTAAAGAGTGGATATATGTATATGTCTAACTGATTCACTTTGCTGTATTTTGGTAAAAACTAACACAATATTGTGAATCCACTATACTCCAATAAAGGTTAATTAAAATATGTAAATTTTAAAGAAATAAAACAACAACAAATATAAAATCTTTCAAAACAGAAAACACCAGTCCAGATGGGTTAACTGGTGAATTCTACTAAACTTTCCAGAAAAACAAAAAAGTTATGCAAATTTCTGCAATCTCTTTAAGAGAATATAAGCAGTGGTACTACTTCTTAATTCATTAACAAGACTCTCACTATTCTAATATCTAAACAGGAAAAACATGTTACAAGGAAAGAAAACTCCAGATCAATCTCTCTCATAAACATACACAAAGAAATCTTCAGCAAATCAAATCCAAAAAAGTATAAGTACACTGCATGATTAAGTGCAATTTAATCAGGTATGGAAGGCTGGTTTAACATTCAAGACTCAATCGATGAAATCCATCACACCAACAGAGAAAATAAAATTTTTTTTTAAATTACATATTCAAGTTTCCTTGGTGGCTCAGTGGTAAAGAGTCTGCCTGCTGATGCAGAAGACATGGGTTTAATCCCTGATCCAGGAAGATCCCACATGCTGTGGTACAACTGAGCACATGTGCCTCAACTTTTAAGCCTGTACCCTAGAGCCCATGAGCTGCAACGACTGAAGCCCCTGTGCCCTAGAGACCACGCTCTGCAACAGAAGCCAAAGCAATGGGAAGTCCACGCACTGCAAATAAAGAGCAGCCCCGCTTGCGATAACTAGAGAAAAACCCACACAGCAGTGAAGACTAGCACAGCCAAAAACAAATACAATTATTTTAAAAATCACATAATCATATCAATAGATTCAGAAAAAGCATTTAACAAAATTCTGTGTGTATACATGATAAAAAAATTCTCCATAAACTAGTAGTAGAAGGAAAATTCCTCAACTTGATAAAGAATAACCACAAAAAAAAAAAACTACAGTTAATATCACATTTAATGGTAAAACAACCAGTTGCTTTTCCACTAAAATAAAGAACAAGGCAAGGATGTCCCTTCTCATCACTCCTTTTCAATAGCATACTGAAGTGTTAGTTGCTCAGCTGTTTGCAATCCCATGGACTGTAGCCTGCCAGGCTCCTCTGCCCACGGAATTCTCCAGGCAAGAATATTGGAGTGGGTTGCTATTTCCTTCTCAGAGAATTTCCCAATCCAGGGATCAAACCCACGAAACCTGCATTGCAGGCAGATTTGTTACCACTGAGCCACCAGGGAAACCCACCATTTATGTTAGCACCACAATAATAAAACACTTAGTTATAAATTTAACAAGATAAGATCTGTATCAGAAAAAAAACCTATAAAACTATAATGAACGAAATCAAAGAAGAACTAAACAAATGGAAATATATTCTATGTTCATGGATAGAAACTCAATATTGTCAAGATGTCAGTTCTTTCCAACTGGGGCTATAGATTCAATGCAGTCTCAGCCAATATCCCGGAAAGTTATCTTATGGATATTGACAAACTGATTTTAAAGTTTATATGGAGAGGCAAAAGAACCAAAATAATAAACACACTATTGAAAGAGAACAAAGAGAACAAAGACTGACACTACCCAACTTTAAGATCTACTATAAAACTATGGTAATCAAAGAGAGTGTGGTATTGGTGAAAGAATAGAGAAAAAGATTAATGAAACAGAATAGATAGCCCAGAAATAGACTCATGTAAATACAGTAAACTGACCATTGAGAGAGGAGCAAAGACAACACAATGGAGAAAAGGTGTTCTTTTCAACAAATGGTGCTGGAACAGCCAAATATCCACATGCAAAAAAAATTAATCTAGCTGCAGAATTTAACACTTTTCACAAAAATTAACTCAATATATCACAAACCTATATATACAGCACAAAACGGTAAGAATCCTAGAATACAACATAGGAAAGAACCTGGATGACCTTGAGTATGGCAATAACCTTTTCAATGCAACATAATAGGTGTGATCCATGAAAGAAACAATTGGATTGGGCTTTATTAAATTTAAAAACTTCTCTGTAAAAGACAATTTCAAGATGATAACAACACAAACTTGGAGAAAATAGTTGCAGAAAATACATTTGACAAAGCACTGTTATCTAAAATTTAGAAATAACTCAAATCTCAACAATAAGAAAAAATTTCCCATTTTAAATGGCCCATAGAACAGATACACAGCAAGGATAATATAAACTTGGCAAATTGTCATGAAAAATATTCTATGTCAGATTATGTTGGAGAATCACAAGTTAAAACAACAATCGATATCACAATGCATCTATTAGAATGGCCAATATCTGTAACACTAACATCAAACGCTGGTAAGGATGTAAAGCAAGAGGAATGCTCATCAATTGCTGCAGAGAACGTGAAAAGGCACAGTTTGGGAGGCAATATGGCTACGTGTTACAAAACTCAACACTCTCTTGCTAAACAATCCAGCAATCATGCTCCTTAGTATTTACTCAAGGAGTTGAAAACTTAAGTTCACACAGAAACCTTCCCATGGATGTTTAAAGCAGCTTAATTCATAATTATCAAAACTTGAAAACAACCAGGATGTCTTTGGTGATTAAACAGATAAACCAAAGCACATGTAGGTGACAATATTATTCAGTGTTACAAAGAAATGAACTATCAAGCAATGAAAAGACATGGAAGAATTCTAAATTCATATTACTAAGTACAAGAAGCCAATATGAAAAGACTTCACACTGATTCCAAATATATTACTTTCTAGAAAGGGAAAAAACTAGAGAGACAGTTAAAAGATGAGTTGTTGCCAAAAATGCAAGAAGGATGAACAGGCAGAACACAGGGTTTTTAGGGCAGTGAGACTATTCTGTTTGATGCTACAGTGGTGGATACATGTCAATAAACATGTCAAAACTCATAGAATGTACACTAAGACTGAACCCTAATGTAAACTATGGACTTTGAGTGATAATGATGTGTCTCCCATCCAAGTACTAACCAGGCCTGACCCTGCTTAGCTTCCGAGATCAGATGCGATCGGGCGCATTCAGGGTGGTATGGCCGTAGACATAATGATGTGTCAAAACTCATCATTTGTAACAAATGCACCACCACGTACAGTATGTTCATAGTGGGGGAGGTTTTATATGTATGTGAACAAAAAATATATGGAAATTCTCTACTTTCTGCTCAATTTTGCTTTGAAAATTAAAACTTCTCTAAAAAATAAAATTTATTAAAAAAAGACAAACCATGCTACATAGTAATCATCAATGGTAAAAACAAAGAAACAAACAAAAAAAAATGTACACTAAGGCCAGATCTGTATTTTTTATATAATTGATTTTTTATCGAAGGATAATTGCTTTACAGAATTTTTTTTTTTTGCAAACCTCAACATGAATCAGCCATAGGTATATATATATCCTCTCCCTTAAATTTCCCTCCCCCCTCCCTCCCCACCCCAACCCTCTAGTTTGTTACAGAGCCCCTGTTTGAGTTTACTGAGCCATACAGCAAATTCCCATTGGTTACCTGTCTTACATATGGTAATGTAAGTTTCCATGTCACTCTTTCCATACATCTCACCCTCTCCTCCCCTCTCCCCATGTCCACAAGTCTGTTCTCTGTCTCTCCATTGCTGCCCTGTAAGTAAATTCTTCAGTACCATTTTTCTAGATTCCATATATATGCATTAGAATACAATATTTATATTTCTCTTTCTGACTTACTTCACTCTGTATTAGGTTCTAGGTTCATCCACCTCATTAGAACTGACTCAAAGGCATTCCTTTTTATGGCTGAGTAATATTCCATTGTGTATACGAACCATAACTTCTTTATCCATTCATCTGTTGATGAACATCTAGGTTGCTTCCATGTTCTAGCTATTGTAAATAGTGCTGCAGTGAAAGAGGGGATACATTTGTCTTTTTCAATTTTGGTTTCCACACACTCCACTGTTTATAAACACGAGTGATTCATATGGCTCACAATATTCTTTTAAAAAATAAAGCCAAATTCTAACCAAAACTTCTTAATCAATGCTACTAAAAAAAAAAAAAAAAAGGCTTTGGCTGGGAGACTCATGCTGTCATTTTCATTTTAAGTATAATAGCAAAAAGTATTCTAGGCCAATTACACATATCCTAGCAAAGAAGTTCATATGAACAAAATTTTGACCTGCTTCAGATGAAGTAATCACTATAACATGATAGTCACTTTGGAGTAAAATTAAAAGCAATGATTTATACTCATCGCATTTCACCAGTTCTCATTCAGAAATGCGGCTTATATTAGGAAATTATCTTCACACTGGAAAATACAACTTCCATTAACCACACCTCAAATCATTCCACCTTCTGAAGTACAAACACTGAAATTGTTATTGGTTGGCCTGGAATATATTTTTAAAGCTTTCTAAATTAAAAAATAGCAGAACAAGTAATAATTTCCTGGAATATCTTAGGTTCTGGTGCACTCATATATGATTCCAGATCATTCCTTTTTGGAGGAAAAACACAGAAAAATTAACACACCCCAGAGACACAGTTCAGGAAGCTCTGTGTGGGAGTAGTACAACAGTTTAGTTAGTTACTATTATCCTAAAAATAGAGGAAAATAATTTTAAGTATTGCTTGTTAACCACAAGTGTTGCTATGATTCAGATTTTCTTTTCAAGATACAGTGTATCTCTTCAAATAAAGCTTAGGAAGTTTATAAAGCTAAGTTTATAAAGCTAAGTTACAACTGCCAGATGGACATGTAAAGGCATGCAAGGACACACACACATGATACTCAACAGAGATTTCTAATCTGATAACTAACAATGTGAAACAACAAATCAAATTACATGGAATAGAGGAAGGGGAAAAAAGCACCGGGCCAAAAAATAAATAAGTATTGCTTTACCCCAGTAATAAATGCTATCATGAAGTTAAAGAAATCAGAAAAATAATTCAAGAAATAATGAGCAGTACTAGAGAACTCTTAGGACAAGAAACCCTGACTTGGTCATTTTATTAGCCATGTTCCCCCATTCCATTTCCGAGGTTGCTTATGCTTGCAATGTTGTTTATAACAGTTAGAAATAAAGGAAATGGAACATGCCTCCTTCTATGAAACAGACCACTTAATTCAGCTTTGCTTCAGAAATACTGATTTTTCTTCATAACTATAAAAGTTACATTTGTCATCCACATGTAAGAAATTGTTAAAGAGCTGTGACCAGCATTTTGGTCAACTGGGTGCTGTGTGCCCTCCCAGTACAGATATGGGATCGGAGAAAATAGAGGAAGACCCTTAGGTGACCTCACCCTCACATCACTCCCAGACACAAACACAACACCCAAAACAAACACATACACTCAAATGGAAAACAAAGCAAACACTTACACATACACATATGCATGCCTGGTGCGAAATCAGAGCTTAAAGCCAGGAGCAACAGGCAAATGAGAGGATCATGGTACCTTTGGTTGGGTACCAATGAGAAAGCTGATCGGATATCTGAGTCAGGGCCCAGAGAGAACCTGGCTGCTTGCATGAGGCAGAAATCTTGAGGGCCAAGGCTGTTTCTGGTCAGTTGCGCCCACTGGTGGCAGGCCAAAGCAGAAACAATCCTGTCGAGAAAAGCTTGCCAAATTGTGGCCTGCAAGATTCCTGTCAATGGTCAAGTAGTGAGCTACTCACATTGCACTTCTATCATTAGATTTACTCTTCATTCTTTCTGGCAACACAGACCTTTATTCTTGGATTACTTTTCTTTATATATATATCCTAGAAAATTACCTCACCACAGGCTTTTCTGACGGAATTTTAATTCATGATTTTCCTTGAGTGGCAATATTTCTGAGAATCAAAAAGCTGACAATTGGAATTTTTCACAATGATTTAAAGGTATTATTCTGCCATCTCTGCCTTCCATTGTTGCAACTGAGAATTCCATTGTTATCGGTCATTCTTTCTTCTGGCTGCATAAAATATTCTTCCTTTGTATTCTACAGTTTTACTTTGATATGTTTGAATTTAGATTTATTTTTGTTTATTATGTGTATGATATGCTACAGATTGTGGATCTGTTAATTTTTATTTTCTTGGCTCTTTTAAAACTATAGCCATTTTCTTTAAATATTGCTTAATTTTTTTTCTGTTTCTATTCTGACATATAGTAAATCTTTGCATTCTCTCAAATAGTTCTTACATTCTCTTTCACACATATTTTTCTGTCTCTGTACAGCACATTGAGTGATTTGTTTAGATATATCTATCAGCTTACAACACTTTATTCAGCTATGTTTTTATTATTTAAGCCATCCAATGCATTTTTATTGTATATTTTCAATTTCTAGAACTTCAATTACTTTTTTTTTCTTTTTCAAACTTATTTGTCCATTCCTGGCAATTCCTTTATCTATAGTTCATGGAAGACTTGTGTTTTTTGCCTTGCCTTCTATGCTGATTAAGAACTCTGGCTATGAATCCAGACAAATATTGCATTAAGGAGATTGATGGTGACATTGATTAAGGTGATGATGAAGTAGGTATATTTGCTCTATCAAGTTATATATTCAAGCTGTGGTAATTATAACAGTGTGGAGTTGGACAGGACTAAACAAATAGACTGAAGAGATTAGAGGTCCTAGAAAATGAGCTGTACATAAACGGTTACTCGATACATGGACAAAGGTGGTGCTACACAGCAGTGGAAAAAGAAGAAATTATAAAATAACTGTGGAATGGTTAGTTATATTTGTGGCAAACAAAAATGTGATAGTGTATTAGTTTGCTAAGGCTGTCTCAACAATTGCCAGAGACAAGGTAGTTTAAAAAAACAAACGTATTGTTTTCAGTTTTGGCAAATTGTCTGTGACAAGGGGGCTTAAAAAACAGGAATTGGCTTCCCTGGTGGCTTAGATGGTAAAGAATCTGCCTACGTTGCAGAAGACCTGAGTTCAATCCCTGAGATGGGAAGATCCCCTGGAGAAGGGATGGCTACCTACTCCAGTATTCTTGCCTAGAGAATTTCATGGACAGGGGGGCCTGGTGGACTACAGTCAATGAGGTTGCAAAGACATGACCGGGTGATTGACAACATAATCTAAACTCAAGGTATGGGCCAGCTTGGCTTCACCCAAAGCTTCTCTCCTTAATCTGCAGATGGCCACCTTCTCCTGTGTTTTCAGGTTTTTCCTCTGCTGCTGGGAAAGAAATACCATTTCTGGCATTTCTTTGTTCAAATGTTTTCTTCCTATAAGGACACTAGTCATATTGGGTTAAGGCCCATCCTAACAAACTAATTTTAACTCAATTACATTTTAAAGGACCTAATCCCCAAATCCAGTCACAATCTGAGGTCCTGAAGGTTATGGCTTCAATTTATGAATTTGTGGGGGCACATTTAAGCCCCAAACATACCTTACATAAAAATTAACTACAAATTTATGATGAACTTAAATGTGAAAAGTCAAAATTTTATCTAATTAAAAATGTAAAAATGTATTTTTCACATGGAGTCGGGATGTATATATTAAACGTGACTGATGAAATTGACTACACTGACAATTTCTGAATTCTCTTTTGCAAAAGATACCATAAGGAAATTTTTTTAAAACCCACAAACTGGAAGAAGATATTTTTAATATTTATAACCTATAAGAAACTAAGATAAAGAATACTTCTAGTAGAAATTAAAATAAGCTACCTAGGAAGTATAATGAGATTTCCCCATTGTACTGATAATCTGGAATTTCTTTTAGAATAAGGATAGAAAATTCAATGGTAGTATAGAAGCAATTGATATGCCTGAAAAGTTTGCTGCTTTAAGATTATAGAAACATTCTGCAATTAGCATTTCAATTAATCCAGAAAGACTTACAGAATTAATTACTGAGGATAAGAGATATATCACTAAGATGATTAGAGAGGAAGATGTCTCTGGAGTTCATTTGTAATACAAAAGTCCCTTTGGCTTGATGAGTTGATCAATATGCCATCTCAAGCCTTCCATGCCCATTAGCATGTCAGTGACTCTTGATTTCCATTATGATAATAATATACTATTATAATATCTAAGTTTAATTTTAGAATGGTTTGGATGATAACCATTACTTAGTATGCAATTTCAATGCTTAACATTATGTTCTCATGTATATTTGTCTTGGTGCCTTTACCACTTAAATTGTAGTGGGCTAATAAGAGCAACAGAGAATAATATGCCTATGCCCAAAACTGTTACGTGAGAACCAAATGATATCAGGATATCATGTATGAATAAATGTTCTCCAATAGTTTAACTAGAGGAAAATGGCGGACTAAATTATTTATCAGATTTTACATGGCAATATACATATTCCAAACTCCAAAGCACCTGTGCAATATTGTCAATACACAAGGTGCACTGTGAAAAACAATTTAGTTTTTCAACAAAATGCCAACTCATACAACAAATCAGTCCTTTTGATTAAAATGTTACTGATTTTCTAGTCTTGTTTGTATTAACTTACAAATCTGCTTTTGATTTGTCATTTATGGCTATAAGAATTTATTGTTTATATTTGTACATATTTAAGAATCAGTACAATAAAAATAACTTAAATAGCCATAGGGATATATTAACAGGTTTCTTAATAGTATTCATAAATTACCTTGAGAAATATATTTTTATATTTTTCTTTCCTTTTATATCTTCATTTTCTTTCTAAGAATCGAAGACATCTAAGAAATAAAATGTTCTTCCTATACAGGGGCAAAATTAATAAGAAATCTCTAGACTTATTCATACTTCATACTTTTCACTCTGATAATGGAACAAGAAGTATCCAGATGTTCAGACATTCTATTCTACCTTTATTTTAAACTCAGAAGAAATTGTAATGTATCAGTTATTTTATATTTTTAATTTTTTAGACTTAATATTGTACTTCAGATGACCATATATTTGTCATAATTTAGAAAGTATTATGAATGAATAATACATTTATGACACAACATGAGATAAAAATATACTAGAGAGGGACTTCCATCATAGTTCAGTGGTTAAGACTCTATACTTCCAATGCAGGGGGCATGTTTCAATCCCTGGTCAGGGAACTAAGATGCCAGATATTATGTGGCATTACCAAAAAACTTTTTAAATAAATAAAAAATAAACAAACATATACCAGAGATACTTTAGGAATGATATCTCACCAGAAGAATCAATCTCTTTAACTACAGCAGGTTGTGATGGCCACAAGGTCTCAACTAAAATAACGTTTCCCACTAGAAGTATAATTTTCCTTTAGACAAACTTTGAATGAGTTTCCTGAGCCCTCGAGGTAAATTGAAAGATTTACCGACCATTGCAAATAAATGGAATCCGAAATAAATTCACTTTAACCTATCAAGTGGTTCTCATTATTCAAGTTCTAACACTGCCATTAGAAATGGTTGTAATCTGACTTGGCTATAAATTGTACATATATAAGTAGAAATTTTTAAGCATTGTTCTTTGAAAACTGTACTAGCACGTTTTAGTACAGAATGGAGCATGTTCCTAAAAACAAAATTATTGTTTTGACTATTGAATAATATGCTGTAACACAGCCATTTAATTAAGGATTTATTAGGATACAATAGCAATATTAATTTTGTAAAGATACTAACATTTTCTGATTCCCAATGCATGGATATTTATATGGCAACCCATGAACTTAGAAAACTGATTCTCAATTAGATATTCATTATATACTTATACAGCACTGTCACATAAGTACTTTTAAATTTATTTAAAAAGTCATATGGTGTATAATGGAGAAATTTGGGGCATTAAAGTGGGAAAAGCAGAGACTCTAATTTCAGCCCCTAGGCTTCCTCTATGTTTAACTTTTGCTTAGCCATAAAAATCATCTGAGAATTTTTTCATCTATAAAATACATAAAATAGACTTTTCATCATAAGTGACTGTAAGAATCAAGTGATATACTGTAGGTGAAAATCCTAGCCTAAGCAAAGTTCATAATAGTATAGTAATTACTGTTCCTTCCATGTTCACAATTATTCTTCCATCAGTAAAATGCAAGTTATCATGTCTTATTTATGTATGAATTTCAAATATAATCTCTGCCATGGGGAAACTCTTCAAAAATATTTGTTGAATGAATATGCATGGTCAACTTACTGCCTAGGCTTTCATTTCTCAGTTGCTGCCACAGAGAGGCAATAGAATTTTGATTAGACAACTGTTTAAACAGATGCTAATTTGGTATTGAATGTTTTACATATAGGGAAATTATCATTGGAAATCTTAATTTTTCCAATTAAGGAAAATTGTTATATAGAAATGCACACCAGATACACTGACTTAACTTACATACATTAAATCAACTTATCCACTATACTTAAAATGAGACTATAATAACATTTAATATTTATATACATGTTTACAGCTTACAAAATATTTTCACATACAATAACTCATAAGGTCAGAGAGAAGCATATACTAAACACTGTTGGAAAGAAGAGAAACAATTTTTATTTTTTGTCAGGAATTTTAGAGTAATTGCTGTTTAATGTTAAGAGTATATTATAGAAGTTTCCTGTTTGACCTTATAAATTTGTATTTCACCTGATAGATTAATATGTTAAGAGTAGAGCTTCATTAATTGCATCTTCCAATAAGTTTCATAAGAGATCCAATTTAAATCAAATTAGTTTGATATAATTCTGTAAACATTTCAAACTCAGACATAAAATAAGTTCTATTTTGTAAAATAAAAAAAAAAATCAGGAGGAATAAATATCAATTTTAGCCCATGTTAGAAAAAAATCTTCTTTGTGGTCAGTACATTTTGAAAGGACTTAAGTAATTTAATTGATACATGTTTTATCATTTATCTTATCTTGTGATCTCTTTAAAAACAGAGTCATTTTTATAGTTTGCTTCAATAAAAGTAACATTTCAAGTAAAAACATAGGCATATCAAAAAAGAAAATGGAAATAGTAAAACCGTAAAAATAGAATGAAGATACAAACATGTCAAAAGATACAATAATTTGGAATTTTATATTTTAAAACTCTTAAAAGGGAAATTCCCTCAGTGTTCACATGGAAATCCAATGTAGAACAAACAAGGAGACATACTTGAAATATGCTGTTAAAAGCCATAATTATGGTTAACCAGGTAGGCAGTAGAGACTGGCAGCGGCCAGGAAAAGTTTTCTAACGTGTTCCTAATGTTCTGTTTCTTCACCCATGTGTTGTTACAAGAGTATGTTCAATTTATGACAATTGAGCTTCGCATTTATGTGTGCTATCCTATGTATTCATTATACTTTAATAACAAATTTAAAAAACAAAGGAAGAAAGAAACTTTAAAAAATTCAAAGGAAAGTGAAGAATTAGATGGCAAACAAAGATCCACCAGATGCATAAAAGGAATCTTTAAGGAAGAAAATCAAAGTAAGAATAAAGAGAAAAGTACTAAAAATTATAATTCAAGAAAATGTTATCAGTAGCAAAAATAATTAAAATGGCATATTAGATGCATATATCATGTTCTTGAGAAAATAAATCCAGAATTACTAACACTGAAGCATATTCTCAAAAAATCAATAGAAGTTAAATAAATAAAATCTTGAGGCAAACATGTAGAAATACAGTTAAAGATCACAGTAAGGGATTTTTTAAATTAATTAATTTATTTTAATTGGAAGATAATTACAAGCAAATTTTCAATAATTTTCAAACTCATTTCTTTAGGCCAGTTTCCAAGGAAAGAAAAGATGAACTAGGAATATTATGTCTGCCAACAGATTTTTTAATGTGAGAGCTACAGAAAAGTTATCAGTATGAAAGAACTCAAGAAATAGTGCTCTCATAAGTCTTTCTTGAAGAATTTATTAGTTGTGCAAGAATTTATTAGTTGTACAAGTATACAAATGATTAGAGAGAAAGCAACATGAAGGCTAAAGGTAAGCACTTCATATAAGAGGGAGTGTGAATTGTAAAGAAAGTGCATAGTGTTTAACTCTAGTATTGCTGATACATGTAGCTGGAGGAGTTCCTGTGACATTTCAGAGGATAATTGCTTTGGGATTCAATCAATACTTAGATTAGTATATTCTTCTACTTGCCCAACACCCTTGAGTTTAACAGTAATATTTATCTGCAAATTAAATACGTGTTGACCCTGGAGGAGGAGGAGCAAGATGACTGGCTGTTAATTATGGAGGTAGCTTATCATTAAGAAAGCAAAAAGAAACAGACCAAAATAAGTAAAAATAATTGGGTAGGCAAATAGGTTTTCTCAAATAAAATATGACTGGGAAACTAAAAAATACCAAAAACAGTGGGGCAACAAATTCAATGAGAAGAATTAATACCCTACCAGCAGAATAATAGCTATTATACTTACAGAAAATTCATAACAGTTCCGTACACAAACTCATACAAATACAGATTTTTTTCAAAGTAAACAATTATATATATATGTATATATATATATATAAATATGTATAAGCAATATATAGATGAAATTGCTTAGTATACATTACAGAAGAGTCAGAGAACCAGAAGACCAAACAAATAAGTTCAATTCTATCACAAAGGAAAAAGGATTGACAGAAATTAAAATATACGAAATATAATTAGCATTTCCAATATTCATAAAGATATCAGTGGAGAAATTAACCAAGAAATGAAAAAAAAATATTTTCCAGAACTGTATACAGATAAGAATTTATAAATTGTTAAGTGTTCTTTAATTGCTGAGCAGGATGCATTTATAAAAAGGGATAACTACACACATCTTCATATAATTTTTGGAAAAGAGAAAATATGAATTACAAAATCAATAAATACAGGTAGAATAATCAAAAGTATGGTTTTAAAAAGGAACAAATATAAATATGGTATGATATGGCCATAATGGATTCTGTAAGAAAATGAAGCAAGAGCTTGAAAATATTAATGTAATTTCAATACAAGATAACATTCAAACAGGAAAAAAACACAATAATCTTTCTAGCAATACAATAACTTAGAAATTGTACTACTAAAATGCTATTAATGGAAGAAATAAAATCTCATGTAATTTTATCTTTAAGTATACTGGGAAGATTGGAGGGATGAGTGTCCACATGAAATATCAATCAGGAATACTCAATGACATTTCAAAGTAAACATATTATACACAAAACTCAGCATGTAGCCTGTTAAAATGATTCTTGTTAAGCTTTCTTACCACAAATATATGCTTAAAAGCATTCATTCAGTTGTTCAAACTATCAAAGTCAATATTAATACTATAAAAATACCAGTACAAAATTATATTTACATTAATACAAAAGTAAAAACCAAAAATAATGCATCCCTTTCTATTTCATTTTTCACAACCTCTAGATCAGTGTAACTAAAAGCATGGTCCACATACTATTTGCTGGCAATCTGGAATGAGATAAGTACAGAAATAGAGTCAATATTTAGGAATTAGCAATTTAACACAATAATTTACAACAGTTGATTCTAGTAATCAAATTGGGATCACATCTTTGTGTTTGTTTCTTTGTCAGTTTATTCCTCAGTAGGTTTACTTTTATTTTACAGAATGTTGGTCAGTAACTGATAGTGACCTTTACAAAAAGGTCCTTTACCACCAATATTTTGAGAAATATTGCTATAGATCATATCTGCATTATATCTTAGTCACATCTACTGCACTTCACCATTCCACAATTGCTGAAACATTGGCATATGTTTAGAAAAACTATAAAATTATCATAGCTCTTCTATCTGTCTTCCATCTTTCCTTCTTCATGTTTTCTCCTAAATAGACATAAGGGTGATGATTACAGACAAATAGATACTAGATAACTAGATGTAAGTAGATAGATGCTATAGATATATTACATGTTATAGATGTATTACACACCAAAGATTATTTTCTTGTTAAAAAAAAAGGCTACAGTTGTAGAATTTTACTTTTAAAATAGTTCATTTAACAAACCTTTCCTAACATAAACTTAAGATATAGCCATCTTCTTGAAATGTTTTAAATCCATTCTATTAATTTTCTCTTCTGTTCACTATCAGATTTAGAAATATATATTTAGTTTTCCTTGAAGAGATCTTAAGTCATTCCCATTCTATTGTTTTCCTCTACTTCTTTGCATTGTTCATTTAAGGAGGCCTTCTTATTTCTCCTTGCTATTCTCTGGAACTCTGCATTCAGTTGGGTATATAGTTCCCTTTCTCCCTTGCTTTTCACTTCTCTCCTTTCCTCTGCTCTTTGTAAAACCTCCTCAGACAACCACTTTGTCTTCTTGCATTTCTTTTTCTTTGGAATGGCTTTGGTCACTGCCTTCTGTACAATGTTATGAACCTCTGTCCCTAGTTCTTCTGTTCAAGGGAACATTTCATGCAAGGATGGACACAATAAAGGATAGAAACAATAGCAGAAGAGATTAACAAGTAGCAGCAAGAATATACAGAAGAATTAGATTTAAAAGGTCTTAATGATCTGGATCTCCAGTACTCTTGCCTGGAGAATCCCAGGGACAGAGGAGCCTGGTGGGCTACTGTCTATGGGGTCGCACAGAGTCGGACACAACTGAAGCGACTTAGCAGCAGCAGCAGCAGAAATGACCTGAATAACTATGATGGTGTGGTCACCTACCTACAGCCAGAAATCCTGGAGTGTGTTCACTTGAAGTCAAGTGAACCTTAGGAAACACTACTATGAACAAAGCTAGTGGAGGTGATGGAATTCCAGCTGAACTATTTCAAATCCTGAAAGATGATGCTTTGAAAGTGCTGCACTCAATATGCCAGCAAATTTGGAAAACTCAGCAGTGGCCACAGGACTGGAAAAGATCAGTTTCCATTCTAATCCCAAAGAAGGGCAGTGTAAAAGAATGTTCAAACTACTAGATAACTGCACTTAGTTCACATGCTATTAAGTTTATGCTCAAAATCTTCCAAGCTAGATTTCAGCAGTAGGTAAACCAAGAACTTCCAGATGTAGAAGCTGCGTTAAGAAAAGGCAGAGGAATTAGAGATAAAATTGCCAACATTTGTTGGATTATAGAGCAAGGAAATTCCAGAAGAAAAACATCTATTTCTGCTTCACAGACTACACAAACGCCTTTGACTCTGTTTGTGTGTGTCTGTTAGTCACACAGTCATGCCTGACTCTTTGTGACCTCATGAATTGTAGCCCGACAGGTTCCTCTGTCTATGGAATTCTCCAGGCAAGAATACTGGAGTGGGTCACCATGCCCTTTTCCAGGGCATCTTCCTGACCCAGGGATGAAACCCCATCTACCACATGGCAGGTAGATTCTTTACCATCTGAGCCACCAGGGAAGCATGTATCACAACAAACTGTGAAAAATTCTTAAAGCGATGAGAACTCCAGACAACCTCACCTGTCTCCTGAGAAACCTGTATGCGTGTCAAGAAGCAACAGTTAAACAGGACATGGAACAATGGCCTTGTTCAAAATTAGAAAAGAAGTACGATGAGGCTATATATTGTTACCCTGCTTACTTAACTCTTATGCAGTGTGCATCATGCAAAATGCCAGGCTGGATGAATCACAAATTGAGATCAAGATTGCCAGGAGAAATATCAATAACCTCAGATATGCAGATGATACCAGTCTAATGGCAGAAAGTGAAGAGGAACTAATGAGCTTATTGATGAAGGTGAAAGAGGAGAGTGAAAAAACTGGCTTAAAACTCAACATTCAAAAAACTAAGATCATGGCAACTGGTCCCATCACTTCATGGCAAATATAAGAAGAAAAAGTGACAGACTTTATTTTCTTGGCCTCCAAAATCACTGTGAATAATGACTGCAGCCATGAAATTAAAAGACACTTACTCCTTAGAACTAAAGCTATACAAACCTAGGCAGCATATTAAAAAGCAGAGACATCACTTTGCCAACAATGGTCTGCATAATCAAAGCTATGGCTTTTCCAGTAGTTGTGTACAGATGTGAAAGTTAGATCATAAACAAGGCTGAGTGCCAAAGAATTGATGCTTTGGACTGTCGTGCTGTAGAAGACTTAAGAGTCCCTTGGACTGCAAGGAGATCAAACCAGTCAATCCTAAAGGAAATCAACCCTGAATATTCATTGGAAGGACTGATGCTGAAGCTGAAGTTCCAATACTTTGGCCACCTGATGCAAAGAGCCAACTCATTGGTAAAGACCTTGATGCTAGGAAAGACTGAAGGCAAAAAGAGAATAGGGTAGCAGAGGATGAGATTGTTAGATAGCATCAGCGATGACTCAACGGACATGAGTTTGAGCAAACTCTGGGAGATAGTGAAGGATCTGGGGGTCCTGCATGTTGCAGCCCATGGGGTCATGAAAAGTCAGACACAACTTAGTGACTGAACAATAACAACAACATTTTGAACAATAACAATGATTATATTTTGAGTGAGAAATGTCTATGCCAAATTTTCATTCTCACTGTGTGCAATAAGAAGAGGCATGTAATAAAATCAGCTTAAATCACGTATTTTTTTTTTTTCTTTTTTACCAATTAGTTGGCTGTGCCCACAGTTATGACCAATTTGATACAAGCAGAAATTACTGGGTTCCACTTTTGAGAAATTTCTTTGAAAGGAGGCAGAGAACAAAGAACAGTTACCTTATTATTTAGCAAGTAAAAATTAGAATGATAGCTGATTTTCAAAAAAAAAAAATAGGTACTTGCAAACACTGAAAAATCTTTAAATTGCTTAAAGAAAATAAGTTTAAACATATAAATTTATACCAATCAAAATTATCCAAGAAAAATAAAAGTAGATGTGCACTGCAGAATATGATTAAACACCTTACAGAAAATCAGTGCTCCATCTACTAACTAGGGAAAGGTGCTATATAACAACCAAAATAGTAATAAACATTTATTTAAAGTTACCAGATAACTAATGAAGCAACCAGAAATAAAAGAGCAAAATTCCAGAAAAGTAGGAACTGTGGAGAGATGAGCTGACACTTGGCAGCTGTATATTCCCTTTGATATTTTTCTCTTATCAAATGTAGGACAAGTGGTTTAGAACTTTGGCATTTTCTAGACAGAGTAACACTTTTGAGGGACAGCGAAATCTTAAGAAATTTTGTAGCTTTTCAGGAGCTGAGGAAAAAAATTAAAAGCTAGGAAGATCAAAATCCTGTTGAGAAAAAAAAAATGACCTTAAATGAAACACATTTTTTCATTGTGTTGTGAACTTAAATGAGAAGTGAACTTAAATGAAACACATTTTTTACTCAATGTCCTGAAAACCTGAAAGTCACATGAATACAAGAGAAAGAAAGACAAAACAAAAACCTCTTTCAATGTCTTGATGTTTTAAACAGAAAAAAAGAAAAAAATCAGTTCAGGACATACCAATGGAATGTAAACCCAAAAGGACTGGCCTCTCAATTACACAATTCGATATTTTTTCTAAGAATAGAAGGGTAACAGAAGTATATGAAGTTACAGCAAATGTGCAAGAGTTTGACTCAGCCGTTTCTGAATGAATTAAAATAAAGATGCCTATTCTATCTCCCTAACAGAGGGAAGGATGAACTGTATTTGAAGGCAAAATATATAATGTGGACACTTACAGTTTTATCCACAATGTCCATAATTTAAACAATGAGTGTGAGAATGGCTAAGATATGGGAAAATATAACTGAAAATCAATAAACCAGAAGACTTATATGTGATTCAGATATTGGAGTATAATCTCAAAAACTTTAAAATATGATTAAATTATAAAATAGTACAAGATGGAGAAAAAAAATTTGTTACAGGTGGACAATTTTACAAAAAAATTAACTGAATAAATAGTCAAACAAGAAATCTAAAACTGAAAAATTTCAGTAACATAATTATTAATTGGCATAGTAAGAACTTAGACAATGGTAGGAGACAGAATTGGTGAACTGTTAAGCCAGGAGAAAATATACAAATTAAAACAAAGAGGAAAAAAGACCAAGAGTCATATGCTATCCAATAAAAAGATTTCATACATATATGGAGTTTCATAAAAAGCAGAGAGAAAATTGGACAGAATTGATAAAATATATCAAAATACATATTCAAGATGCTCTGAAAACTCTGAGGAGAAAAAAGCACAAAGAAAGCCAAATCTAGTTTATTTAGTAAAACAGCTGAACTCTTAGACAATATCTTGAAAGCAGCTAAGAAAAAAGATGCATTACCTTCATCTGAGCAGCAATAGAATAAAATAGACAGGAGACTCCCAACATAAACAAAGACATCTTGAATGTGCTCAAAAATAATTACCAACCTAAATCTGATCTAAAGAAAATCAGAGTATTCTTCATGCAGAATGGTAATTTCAGATGGAAATAAGGGAAAAAGGAAGTTATGAAAAACAGAACAGTAGCCATGTGGGAATGTATGTGTGTGTGAAAGCAAAATAGAGAGCTCAAACCGATATTGTCTATGCAGTTTCAAGTATACATAAACTAAAATGCATGAAAACAGGAAATCTCCTGGTGGTCCAGTGATTAGGACTCTGTGCTTCCATTGCAAGGGACATGGGTTTGACTCCTGGTCAGGGAAATAAGATTTTACAAGCTGTGCAGATATAGCCCCCAAAATAAATAAATAACTTCATTTTTTTAAAAGCGTGAAAACAATAAAACAAAAAGCAAAAGTTAGTTATATGGGAATAGGTTGTTTTAAAGTCTTAACTCTATTAAAATTATTAGGAGGGAGATAAAAGTGCTCACTTTATTAAACTGTAATAAATCTGATACATGTGAATCCTATGGTAGTCATTAAAAAATAAAGAGATAATATATAGCTATACTATATGTGCTAATAACAAGAAAATGCAATGTATACTAGGTTAATTTAAATAGTTAAGATCAAGAAAGATATAATATAGAAAACACATAGTAAAATATAGACATAAACCAAAAAGTATGAAATAATTAGGCATAAATGCAATAAGTGCCCTTATGAACATAGATACTTAAATTCTTACATAATATCAGAGTATCAAATCCAGGTAATATTTTGTAGTCAAGTGTTATAATCAAATTTTATTCTAGAAATTGAGAGATGGTTTAACATTTGAAAATAATTCACCACTTAACAAAAATAGACTTCAACATGATTTAAAGAAAAAAGAAAAAACTAACATGATTATCTAAAAAAACAAAATGCTAAGCAAAATAAGAGTGTTACATGTCCACATTGATTTCTTAGCTATGCATGCGTGCTATGTCACTTCAGTTGGGTCTGACTCTGTGACTCTATGGACCACAGCCTGCCTAGCTCCTCTGTCCATAGGATTCTCCAGACAGGAATACTGGAGTGGGTTGCCATGTCCTCTTCTACAGAATCTTCCAAACTCAGGGACTGAACCTATGTCTCCTATCACCTTCAGGTGGGTTCTTTATCCACTAGCAACACCTGGGAAGCCCTTCTTAGGTATAAAGTTCCACAATAAGGAAAACTAACTTATGAAGCTAGAAATAAAAATAGCAGATATTCTTAGATGGCTGTGGGGAGTGACTGAACAAGCACAAGGGTATAATTTACTACTTTACTTTTTTTTTTTAATCTGGGTGGTTGTTACAGGTATATGTTCACTTTGGAAAATTCTTAATTCTATCCATTTATATTCATGCAATTTTCTATTCATATGTTATGCTTTAAGAAAAGAGTTCACTTAAAATGATGGTAGACAATTCTACAGGGCTATGATAGAATAACTGCAACAGTCAAATCTACCATGGAGAAGCATGGAAATATCCAGATAAAATTTAAAACAAATAAACAAACAAATAGCAACCACCACCACAAAATTGGTGGAGAATTCACAGAGGAAATAATAGTCAAGAAGCCAATATCCTAAAGAGAAAGAACTAGAGACAATTGAACAAACTCTGCAGGCTCTTATCTGTCAGGCTAATTGATAATCCTTGGCATACATCTCAAGAGAGAGTCCATGTAGGGACTATCACTATTAAAAGTCAGAGATTCCAGCAGATATGCTGTTGATTTCATGGAGCTAGAGGGAACAAAGTAAAGATTAGGAGTACAAAACAGAACTTGGGAGAGAGGGAAGCTGGTCAAGCAGATATATTCCTATGAGACTGTGACACAGGAAAATAAGCCTAATGTTATACTGGTTTTTAGCTTAAAAGACTGCAGAATTCTTGAACTGCACATGGCAGAATATAAGAAGCTAGACAGAAAGTTCCCAGTGGACAGATATTTTCTGCAGTTTTCAGTGCTAGAAAAAATTCAAGTTCAAGACCCCGACAAGGAGAGGCACCCTGGCAAACACCTCATCATTTCAATTACAAGCTCTAGAGTACTATATCTTATTAGAGGGGACAAAGAGGAAGTGGAGGAGGAAAAACATATTATAGTCACATAGTTGAACACTAAATAGCAGTAAGAATGAATGATTCATTGCTATGTTGACTAAAAAAAGATGCACAACTTGAGAGCTGCAACTGAAATTTTATTGGGGCAAAATGAGGACTGCAGCTTGGGATACAATATCTCAGATAGGTCTAAGAGACTGCTCCAAAGAGGTGGTGGGGAAAGATCAAGATGTACATTTTTGGTGAAGGAGGAGTACATTGCAATCAAGCGCTTACATTACAAGAGGTTTTCTCCTAGTCACAAGGATCTGATGGCACCATGAAGGGATTTAGTGCTTTTCTAGATATGAGAAGATGCAGGAATTAGGATCATAAAATCTGTTCCTAAAAACATCCAAGTATCTAAAGATCAGATATCTTACAAAAAGAAAGTGAAAGTCAGTCAGTCACGTCCAACTTGCTATGACCTCATGGACTATACAGTCCATGGAATTCTCCAGGCCAAAATACTGAAGTGGGTATCCTTTCTTTTTTCTAGGGGATCTTCCCAATCCAGGGATAGAACCCTGGTCTCCCACATTGCAGGCAGATTCTTTACCAGCTAACCCACAAGGGAAGCCCCAAAATACTGGAATGGGTAGCCTTTCCCTTCTCCAGTAGATTTTCCTAACCCAGGAATCAAACAGGGGTCTCCTGCATTCCAGACAGATTCTTTACCAACTGAGCTATCAGGGGATCCCCGAGTATCTAAAGACCTCCTTATTGCCAAATTAAGACTTAAATTGAAAAAAGTAGGAAAAACCATTTGACCATTCAAGTATGACCTAACAAAACCCTTATGATTATGCAGTGGAAGTGACTAACAGATTCAAAGGATTGAATCTGACAGAGTGCCTGAAGAACTATTGACGGAGGCTCACGACATTGTATAGGCAGTGAACAAGACCATCCCCAAGAAAATTACTGTAAACAGGCAAAATGGTAGTCTGAGGAGGCCTTACAAATAACTGGAAAAGAAGAGAAGCAAAAGACAAAGAAGAAAAGGAAGGATATATCCATCTGAATGCAGAGTTCCAAAGAAGAGCAAGGAAAGAGAAGAAAGCCTTCCTCAGTGATCAGTGCAAAGAAACAGAGAAAAACAGCAGAACGGGAAGAAATAGAGATCTCTTCAAGAAAAATTAGAGATACCAAGGGAACATTTCATACAAAGATGGGCACAACAAAGGATAGAAATGGTATGGACCTAACAGAAGCAGATGATATTAAGAAGAAACGGGAAGAATACACAGACGAACTGTACAAAAAAAGACTACTGGCCCAAATAACCATGAGGGTGTGATCATTCACCTACAGCCAGACATCCTGGAGATGGAAGTCAGGAGGGCCTTAGGAATTATCACTAGGAACAAAGCTAGTGGAGGTGATGGAATTCCAGCTGAGCTACTTCAAATCCTAAAATATGATGCTTTGAAAGTGCTGCACTCAATATACCACCAAATTTGGAAAACTCAGCAGTGGCCACAAGACTGGAAAAGGTCAGTTTTCATTCCAATCCCAAATAAAGGCAGTGCCAAAAATTGTTCAAACTACTGTACAATTGCATTCATTCCACATGCTAGCAAAGTAATGCTCAAAATTCTCCAAGCCAGGCTTCAACAGTCCTTGAACTTCCAGATGATCAAGCTGGATTTAGAAAAGGCAGAGGAACCAGAGATTAAATTGCCAACATCTGCTGGATCATCAAAAATGCAAGAGAGTTCCAGAAAGAATATCTACTTCTGCTTTATTGACTATGCCAAAGCCTTTGACTGTGTGGATCATGATAAACTGTGGAAAATTCTTCAAGTGATGGAACTACCAGACCACCTGACCTGCCTCTTGAGAAATCTGTATGCAGGTCAGGAAGCAACAGTTAGAACCCGGCATGGAACAATAGACTGGTTCCAAATTGGGAAAGGTGTACATATATACTGTCACTCTGCTTATTTAACTTACATGCAGAGTACATCATGTGAAATGTCAGGCTGGAAGAAGCACAAGCTGGAATCAAGATTGCCGGGAGAAATATCAACAACCTCAGATATGCAGATGATACACCCTCATGGCAGAAAGCAAAGAGAAACTAAAGAGCCTCTTGATGAAAGTGAAAGAGGAGAGTGAAAAAGTTGGCTTAAAACTCGGCATTCAGAAAACTAAGATCATAGGATCTGGTCCCATCACTTCACAGCAAGTAGATTGGGAAACAATGAAAATGGTGAGAGACTATTTTGGGGGCTCCAAAATCACTGCAGATGGTGAGTGCAGCCATGAAATTAAAAGACACTTGCTCCTTGGAAGAAAAGTTATGACCAACCTAGACAGCATACTAAAAAGCAGAGACATTACTTTGTCAACAAAGTCTACCTAGTCAAAGCTATGGTTTTTCCAGTAGTCTTGTGTGGATGTGAGAGTTGGACCATAAAGAAAGTTGAGCACAGAAGAAGTGATGCTTTTGAACGGTGGTCTTGGAGAAGACTCTTGAGGGTCCCCTTGCTCTGCAAGGAGATCCAACCAGTCAATCCTAAATGAAATCAGTCCTGAATATTTATTGGAAGGACTGAAGCTGAATTGAAGCTCCCAAACTTTGACCACCTGATGCAAAGAACTGACTCATTGGAGAAGACCCTGATGATGGGAAAGATTGAAGGCAGGAGGAGAAGGGGATGACAGAGGATGAGATGGTTGGATGGCATCACTGACTCGATGGACATGAGTTTGAGGATGCTATGGAAGTTGGTGATGGACAGGGAGGCCTGGTGTGCATGGGTCACAAAGAGTTGGACATGACTGAGTGACTGAACTGAACTGAAAGACCTGTCCCACCAGATTCCCTGGAGCACTGAGTGCTTCACTCCACTCTGAAATCCCTCAGGGGGTGTTGAAGGTCAACAGCTGCAACAGCACAGGGTTCAATCTTCTAGAAGGTAGATGGCAAATGCCTTTGTTGTTCACTCATTGCTAGGGCTCTCATCAAGTGCCAATTTGTTGTTGACAGCTACACGCAATGATATAAAGGTTTCTCACAAACACTTGTTAATGGAAAGAAGACACACACATACACACACACAACCACCACCAAAAAACACTTAAACATTCATTTACATGAAGTTCAAAAGTAGACAAGACTAATCTCTCACGTTTGAAATCAAGAGAATAGTCACTTTGAGGGGAAGCAGTAAGAGGGAGATTTTCTGATTGCTAGTCATTTTTTGATTGCTTTGTATTGGTATGTGAGCATAATTTTACATTATGAAATATTTCCAATATATGTTTATTATTTGTAACTATTTATACATGTGTTCTATATTCAGTGAAAAGTTAATAAAAAGAAATAAAATATCCAATGAATATCTGAATACTTAGATCTTTGATGTCATATAAAACAAAACAAGATAAATGTCAATTTTATACATATTTTTAAAGACAAATAGGACAATCAATAAATAACTTTCAAAAATAAAAATTCAAATTTAAAAAATTCCTGTAAACTGGAAGATAATTCTACAAGGAAAGTACAAGGGGATATGATTTCAAAATAAAAAAAAGGAAAGACATAAAGTTTCAGGATTTTACACCATGTTCATTAACTTTTAAGTGAATGTTGGTGGGTATTTACATTCCATTGAATATATTTTACAAACTGTTGAAAATGCAATAATATTATTACATTTTTCATTACTTAAATATATAGCATGTACAAATTTTACAAATCAGGAAAAAAAACTATAAAGTTTAGATTTTAAAAATGCATTTGAGGGGATATGCAAACAAAGAATTTTGAGGCCCCACACTTTCACTTTTTATTCTATACCATAATCTCTCAGTTTTTAGCGTAATATATTCTACATTCTTCTTCTGGGGATTTGGCTCCCACTATGTCACCAGTTCAGTTCAGTCGCTCAGTCATGTCTAACTCTTTGAGAGCCTATGGACTGCAGCATGCAAGGCCTCCCTGTCCATCACCAACTCTCGGAGTTTACTCAAACTCATGTCCGTCGAGTCAGTGATGCCATCCAACCATCTCATCCTCTGTCATCCCCTCTCCTATTGCCTTCAATCTTTCCCAGCATCAGGGTCTTTTCCAATGAGTCAGTTCTTCACACCAGGTGGCCAAAGTATTGGAGTTTCAGCTTCAACATCAGTCCTTCCAAAGAACATTCGGGACTGATTTCCTTTAGGATGGACTGGTTGGATCTCCTTTGCTGTCCAAGGGACTCTCAGGAGTCTTCTCCAACACCACAGTTCAAAAGCATCAGTTCTTTGGCGCTCAGCTTTCTTTTTAGTCCAACTCTCACATCCACACATGACCGCTGGAAAAACCATAACTTTGACTAGATGGACATCTGTTGGCAAAAAAAATGTCTCTGCTTTCTAAAACAAAACTCTGTGAGACTTTGCCCTGCTTCATTCTGTACTCCAAAGCCAAATTTGCCTATTACTCCAGGTATTTCTTGACTTCCTACTTTTATATTCCAGTCCACTGTAATGAAAACGACATCTTTTTTAGGTGTTAGTTCTAGAAGGTCTTGTGGGTTTTCATAGAATCGTTCAACTTCAACTTCTTCAGCATTACTAGTCAGGGCATAGACTTGGATTACAGTGATGTTGAATGGTTTGCCTTGGAAATGAACAGAGGTGATTCTGTCATTTTTGAGATTGCATCCAAGTACTGCATTTTGGACTCCTGTTGACTGTGATAGCTACTCCATTCTTCTAAGGGATTCTTGCCCACAGTAATAAATATAATGGTCATCTGAGTTAAATTCACCCATTCCCATCCATTTTAGTTCACTGATTCCAAAAATGTTGATATTCCCTCTTGCCATCTCCTGTTTGACTACTTCTAATGATTCATGTACCTAACATTCCAGGTTCCTATGTGATATAGCTCTTTACAGCATCGGACTTTACTTCTATCACCAGTCACATCCACAACTGGGTGCTCTTTTTGCCTTGGCTCCGTCTCCATGCTTTCTGGAGTTATTTCTCTACTGATATCCAGTAGCATATTGGGCACCTACTGACCGGGGGAGTTCATCTTTCTGTTTCCTTTTTGCCTTTTCATACTGTTCATGGTGTTCTCAAGGCAAGAATACAGAAGTGGTTTACCATTTTGTTCCAGTTGACCACATTTTGTCAGAACTCTCCACCATGACCCAGCCATCTTGGTCGACCCTACATGGCATGGCTCATAGTTTCATTGAGTTAGACAAAGCTTTGGTCCATGTGATCAGATTGGTTGGTTTTCTGACTGTGGTTTTCACTCTGTCTGCCCTGTGATGGAGAAGCATAAGAGGCACATGGAAGCTTCCTGATGGGAGAGACTGACTGACTATGCCATACATGAGTTTTAGTATTTTGATTATTAATGATGATTCATTAAAAAAGAAAAGTAAAGCCTATTTATTCTGGGCTTGCTTTTTCTAGAGAGTCAGCCACCATTATATTTATTTTGCCAGAGACTTTAAGGCAGGGAGAAGTATAGGACACATCATAGCAGGAAAAAGTGAAGACTCTGTATATGCTCTGATTGGAAGGTGTTAGCCTGGAGAAGCAGTAACTGAGATAACTACAAGTGGGGCATCTTATGTGATTGGATAGGGTATATATGTGATTTTCTTGGTGGTGTTAAGTTGAAGGCAAGGGCAAATATTAGGTAAGCCATCAGTTATTAATCAAGCCCTGAGCCTTTTTAGCCCATTGATACAGAAATTATTATTTAGCTCCCTGAATTGTTACTAGTGATACCAATCTGGCTTTCTGTAAGTCTGACTTACAACAGGCTGGCCTCCTGGGTTGTTTACTGTAGATAAAGGAATTGATTCATCGGGCAATTGCCTGCAGGTTATGAGTCAGAGTTCACTTATTGTCTATGTCCACTTTGTCTATGGTCCATTATTGTCTGTATTTACACAAGTCTCTTAACAGTCTATCTCTGACAACATTATTTCATCATTATTGAAATAATACAAATTTTTACTATCCTTTGTATATTCTTATCACATTCCTTGATTATTTCTCAATCTATTGTTATTTTTTTACCCTTCTTTTGAAAAAGGCAAATAATATATCAATGAATAACCTTGTGTGTGTATGTTGTTTTTTTTTTTTTTAATTGTTGAAAGTGTATCTTCTGGCTAAATCCCAAGAAGAGGGATTGTCAGGCTATATGTCTTATAACACTAAGAAATATTTTTGTTTTTAAGGTTATAAATACACTTACATAATGACTATATCTGTTTATTATCAGTTTGTATTGCCAGTAGCAATGGTGTAGAATGTCTGCTCTATACAATCAGTGGAGTGTATTGTCAAAAGTTTTAATAAACTCTATTAATAATATTAATAATAATGTTAATTAAACTCTCTGCTTAATAAAGTCTGCCTTATGAGTAGTAGACACTTTTATCAATATATATTTAAAACAATTTTCATATCTTACTAAATGAATTGCTTGCTTCTTTTACCCATTTCTTTTGAGTCAGCTATGGTCTATTTTTCCTCAATTTTGAATACTTTTTATACCATAGGGAATTTAAGCCTTTTAACTATGACATATGTTGCATATATTTTCTTTCAGTTTATCATTGGACTGAACACTACTCGTAGAGTTTTATCTGTTTGTTGTTATTGTTGCCCTACTGGTACAGATATGGGTGTGTGTGTGTGTGTGTGTGTGTGTGTGTGTGTGTGTGCACATGTGTGTGCAGTTGAATTTGTCAGTCTTATCTTTGATTGCAACCAGATTGAGTCATTGCTTAAAAAAACCTTGTCCCTCATCTAGATTGAAGAATACTTTGCTCATATTTTCTTTTAGCATTTATATCACTTCATTTACTCTGTTCCTATCTCTGATTCATTTGGAATTAATCCTTGTGAAAAAACAGATTAAATTTTACTTTTGCCCAATAGCTATTCATTTAGTCAGCCAATGACAATATTTATTAAAAACTCAGTCTCTGCTTTTGTGATTCAAGATGCTTCTTTTATGATATACTATATATGCGTTAAAGAGCATCTCTACTGCTTGCCTGTCAATCATTGTACTATGAAGTTTTAATTCTACATTTATACAATTCCCTCCTTCCATCTTTGCTTTTCTTTTTAACTGACAACTCCTGAATACTTGTATTACCGTGTGAAATGAGGTATCAACTGGTACCTCACAGAAGCTTATGGATAATTTTTGTGGAATAGCATTAAATATTTAATATTGAGAGAGAACTGGAATCTACATGATGTTGAGGCATGTTGTCTGAGAACAAGGGATGTCTTTACAATTGTTCAAATCTATATTAATGTCTTTCAGAAGTGTTGTAAAATTTCCTTATGTTGATTTTAAAGTTTTTTTTTAACTTTTTTCCTAAATATGTTACCTTTGTTTTACTATAGTAAATAGAGCTTCTCAAACATTGTATTTCCTACTAACTGGTTATTAATCATGTGTATAAAGGCTATTGATTCTTCCTATTAAGTTGATATTTTCTACCCTTAGTGAATTCTCATTGGAGTTAATTTTATCAATGATTCTCTAAGCAGTTTAGGTTTACTAACAATTTATGAAAATAGTGTTTTGCTTCTTCCTTTCTAATTCTTATACTTCTCATTATTTATTTCTTTTGTTTGATTATATTAGCTAATACTTATGGTGCACTATTGGATAAGTGATTGTGAAGATTTCACAAGCACGGTGGTGTTAAAAGCACTCCTAAGCACACAAGACTCTTCCTACAACACTAGCATACCTGTAGCCTGCCATCTGTTAATTCCTGGACAAGGTCCTCTGTGGATATTTTTCCCTGTGGATCGAATTGTCTTCCACTCATTATTCATCTGGTGAAGTCCTATTACAATGTTAAGTTTCAGTTCTAATGTTAGTTTTTTAAAAAGTCTCCCATGACTTCTACATCCATGCACATCTTCAATGAACTGGACAATTTTCACATCACCATGTGATTCTTCCATTTATAACAATTTTATTTGACTTTGTACACAATTTTATTTTACTTTGTATAATGTTATATATTTATGAGATTAATGTGAATCCCTATTTCATTGTTTACTCATGAAAACAGGACCCCACTCTCTCACACAAAGGTGACTTACCAGTACCTAATACCTTTATACTTTGACGGTATGTAGCATTTTTAAGCTGCTGAAATGTCCAGATCAGACCTGAGATTGTCTCTTATGCTAAGCCCCATGTTAGCAAATCAAAACTTAACTAAGTTTGCATGCTCAGTTTTCCAAGAAAAGGAAACCCTAGGCCAATCAGTGCTTGCCTGCTCAACACAAGTTACCTAGCCTGGGTATAACACCTCCTTTTGTTCCATAAAAGGAAAGTAATCCACGTCAGTCAGCAAATGCCCAGTATAATTTCTTTGTTCCTACTCATTTCCATCTATAAAATCTTTTTTCTGGTACAACTCTTTGGAGCTCCTTTCTATCTGCTAGATTGGATGATGTCCAATTCATGAATCACTGAACAGAAGCCCAACAGATCTTTTCAAAACTTATGATTCTTGGATTTTGCCTTTAACAAAGTAAAGGAATAGAATAAAAGTAAAATTTATATGATCATCTTTGATACATGCTAAAAATTCAATAAAAATTCAAAAATATTTCTTTAAAGATTTAAACATATCTGCAGATTAAAGTTATGAGTACAAAATTGAAAAGTGATTCTAGAAGTAAAAAAAAAAAAATGAATCTTGTCACCTAGTGGTTATAGAAACATAGGGAAGTTATGTATGATTTTTCTTCCCTCATTTTTAAACAGCAGTGTCTGTTCCATGTAGTTTGTATACTAATAGATAATGTTAATACATGTGAACACCCAGGATACAATGCAGAAAGAGAATTAAAATCTGTTGAACTTCTTCCATTACAAGCTGAAAAATTTTTAGAATGATTTTTAGCAATAACTCTAGACTTAGCTTTCTACTTTCTGAGTAAAAGAGATGAATAAATATATTGTTTTGAAAAGCATGCAGCTGCTAACCTTAAGCTTTAGCCTAGTATTTGATTCTGCTTATCTGTAGTTTCCTCTGGTATATAGGAAAAAAAAAAGATACAGCAAGGTCAATAAAGTAGTTAGATAAAGCAAATAAATTGAAACCTCACAGGATTAAAAGGCAATGGATGTGAGGCTAACCAGGTGTGGATGATTCACTGACAGTATAGATTTGAAAATGCATACTAATAAATAAAGTAGGATATGAAATTCACTGATGTTTTGCCAACTATCCATCATTCTTATTAATATTATATATATAATCATTCTGTCTGCAGTGATAAATATATCAGATATAATGATAAATATCATCAGATTCTTTTTTCAGCAAACTTATCAGAAACTTCAAATAATATTTACATGGATTTGAAAATGCCAAAAATAAGATTTGAACCACTAGGGAATATCTAATTTTATAAAAGTGAATTAAACTCAAATATTTTAAATTATGAACCAGCTTTAAAGATTTTTTTAATTTTAGAAGACAGCATAATTTAATGGAATAAAACCTTTCTTTCTGAAGTTATTTTACTCTTGGTATGAAAGTACTGCTACTAGTGCCTACCCAACGTTCACTCTTCCTTCATCCTTTACTAACAGACCTCTAATTGGACAATACGTACCACCAGGAGGAGCAATGTAGGACAAAGTAGCAATAAAGACACGATTCTACGAAAGAAAAGCAAGCAGAAGATTTCTGGCTTCAGTTCCAACATCTAAAGAGATTGGAAATTATTATCCCCAATTTTTACAACAAAAACAAAAAAATGTGAACAATCAATCACTGACTTTTCTTAAATTCATCAAAGAACTGGGATCACATGGAAAATTGTCAGCCCCCCAAATCAGAAGACTAGGCAAATAGAGAAAACTGCAGCTGAGATCAGCTTACTTGAAGTAAAAGCCACTAAACACATAAATTGGAAAGAACACTTAAATAGTAATTTTAGAGAACTGCTGAATGTTGAGCAGGCAAACTTGGTGAGAAACTCCTGGGGACCCCATCTGAACAAGAACCCCACACATTCATGTGTTTTAACTCCGGGAAACCCACCAGGTTGTCTTGATAAAGATTTGAGTAAAATCCCCTTCTGTTTCTAGCAGGAAGAGAAGTAACAATTTTGAAAATTCCCCATAATAAAAACCTGCTCTCTACAAGAAACTGAAGAAGGAAATGGCAACCCACTTCAGTATTCTTGCCTGGAGAATTCCATAGGCAGAAGGAGCCTGGTGGGCCACAGTCCATGGGGTCACAAGGAGTTGGACACAACTGAGTAACTAACACTTTCACTTTTTCTAAAAGAAGCAAGTCCACCAGAGCCTTTTTCCAACTTGAAAATGTTAGTCGCTCAGTCGTGTCCAACTCTTTGTGACCACCATGGACTGTAGCCTGCTAGCCTGCCAGACTATTCTGTCCATGGAATTCTCCAGGCAAGAATACTGGAGGGGGTAGTTATTCCCTTCTTCAGGGGATCTTTCCAACCCAGGGATCAAACCTGCATCTCCTGCTTTGCAGATGGATTCTTTACCATCTGAGCCACCAGAGAAGCCATCTGAAGAAAGTGCAATTAGCCAAATTCCAGTTCTTCTAGTTACCCTATCTTACCTAACACTAAAGGGGAGCACTTAAGAAACACTTCTAAAGTCAGACCCCAAGGACTAAGGCCCACTAAAAGACAGATTTAATCATAATATAGAATGATTCCTCCTTTCACACCTTGCCACTATATCAACAGAGCTCCAGGGTAACAGTGAATAACAACTAAATGAGATGCAAGTCGCAGGCTCTATTTAAGAAGTGAGGGAAGACCAAAGACATCTCAGTTCAAAAAAACAAAAATGAACAATTAAACAAAAATGGATATTTGGGGAAACAACACAGATAGCACCTCGCCAGATTAGCATAAAGCTCGCATTAAATGCCTATTTACCTCCCTTGCCAGGGCATAACACATCATGATCCTCTCTCAACACAAAATGACAAAGCGTTGCTAAAAGGCAAGACAAAACACAATCTAAGGAAACAAAGCAAGCATCAGAACTGCATTCCTATATGATGAGAATGCAACTACAGTAAGTTTCAGTTACTGCTGGTAGGTATACAAAATGGTACACTTTGGAAGATAGTTGGCATAAGCTAAACATAATCTTCCCAAATGAACCAATAATCATACTGCTAGGTACTTACCAAGTTTAGCTGAAACAATATATCCACAAAATTATTTATAGAAGCTTTATTTATAGCCATCAAAACCTAAAAGTAGGTATGGTATTCTGCAATAGGCAGTTGTATAAACAAGCTGTGGTACATTTGTACAGTGGAATTCTTTTGGTGAAATTTTTTAGGAATTAAAAATAAAAGGAGCTATCAAGCCACAGAAAGACACGGGGGAACTTTAAATGCATACTGCTAAGTGAAAGAAATTCAGTCTGAAAAGGCTACACACTGTCTGATGGCAATTATATGACATCATGAAAAACACAAGTCTTGAGAAACCACAAAATATCATTATTTGCCAAGGTTTCAGGATGACAGGAGGAATGAAAACATGGCAGTTAAAGTATTCTGTATGAAAAAAAAAAGTATTCTGTATGATACTGAAATGGTAGATACATAACATTTGTCAAAACCTGTAGAGTTTACAACAGAAAAGGTGAACTTTCAAGAATGCACATTTTCAAAGATCACTTAGGAGGTGTCAGACTCAAAGGAAAGAATGCAGACTATGGCAGAATAATCTATCTAAATTACAAATGTTTGGGAAAACCTTACTGAAGGTGACAGAGAATAAGATAATACTTAAGTAACTTTTAAAATGAATAGAAACTGTAGACTAAAGATAAAAGGAATTTGCACATAAGCACTATATTCTAACTGATAACGGTGTTTACTGTGGGGTGCCTGTGTGCTAGAATGCTAAGTCACTTCAGTCGTGTCGGACTCTTTGCATCCCTATGGACTGTATCCTTCCAGGCTCCTCTGTCCATGGGATTCTCCAGGCAAGAATACTGGAGTGGGTGGTCATGCCTTCCTCCAGGGGATCTTCCTAACCAAGGAATTGAACATGTATCTCTTGTAGCTCCTGAACTGCAGGTGGATTCTTTACCACTGAGCCACTAGGGAAGCCCTGGGGCATGGTTTAACAATTCTGGAGCTACTATACATATGTGGTGTAATTAAATAATTAAGTAAATAGATGGCAGATAGTAAAAGCCAGGTTCTCACTGTTGGGTGGAAATATGCAGGTCAGCACATGGAAGAGACTAGAATGATTCATTTGGTAATGAATTAAAGTTGCAGACACCAGCAAGAGCTCATGTTTTGCTTAATACAGATGCAACTGATTACATATAAAATATATACATATAGACACATGTATACACAAATATTAATATGGACACATATTATCTTACTCAGGCAGATGAATGGACCTAAAAGAAATAAAACCTCAATGTCAACAAGAACACCTAGCACTCAGATCTCAGTTTCTAATATTGTTCTCCAATAAAAGGGAACAAGACTCTTTGGAGAAATGACTGATCCCAAGACAGGGTCAAGAAATATACAATATGAGCCTGGAGCATCATGTGACAACAGAAAATAGAAAGTGCTAAAAATCAGACAAGAGCTTGTCGAAAGGATACAGAGGCCAACTGAAAAGCCAACTGAAAGAGCTCCCTGTGGCCCAGGCTGGAATGATCTGAGCAACAAAATAAATAAAATACCATTGGATTATAAAACAACCTGGATAATATATAAAGTATAAATATAATTATACATGTATAAAATAATTGTTCATAAGGCTGTGCCAATATGACTAAATGACTAAATAAATTAATAAGTCACACACACACAAAAATTAATAAGTCACTACTTCTTAAGTATGGGCTAAGTGTAGTGTTTTCCTTCCAGAGCATAGTACAGAAAGAGGGAGAATGGCAGTGATTTCATTGCAGAGTAACCTGATAAATACAACTTAGCCAGGTGATTAAGGTAAACATCAATAATCATAAAGCATGAGATGAAAATGGCACCTTAACTATGTAACTCCAATAGCCTATAACCCCACCGTCTAACAGTGACGGAAAACATCAAACAAGTTCCAATTTTGTAATACATATGAACCAATAATATTGAAAATTCCTAAGGTCACTAAAAATAAATTGTCACAGACAAGAAAAACATAACTGCTAAATCCATTGTGGTATCATAGGTGGGATTCTGGAACAGAAAAAAAAGGACATTACAACTAAACTAAGGAAATTTAAATAAACTATTGACTTTAGTTAGTAATAATGTATCAATATCAAATCATTAACTTAATGAACATACCATAAAATGTTAACAATAAAGGGAAGCTATGTGTGAAGGAATAGATACAAACTCTGTACTGTTTGCTCTTTTTTTCTGTATAGCTATTAAAACTCTTCCAAAAAATAAAGTCCATTCATGATAACAAAAAAGTAAGCAGAAGTTCACTAAATGGGGCTCCTACGAAAGCCATGGGAACTTACTGATAAACAGGAAAAGGTCTTACAGGTACTACCTGACTTTTGCCTTGAATCCCATTCTTCTTCCTGCAGTGCACATGTTTCTGGAAGTGAAGGATCTTCTTAGGACAGAGGCAAAAAAAAAACTGGATGGACAAAGGAGGACCCAAGAAGGTCTCTGGGTTCTCAGTGACTTTCTTGAACAGTATCTATGGTTATATAGTGAATTGGCATTGCTTACAGTCATGAAATGTGCATTTTAAGGGAAAAAAAAATCAGTGTCTAATCCTCTGTGAATTAGAATTCTGGGCCCTCCATGCACACATTAATGCATTAGCAACGTTTAGGAATAGCTTTTTCCCAACTACATTTGTGCCATCACTTTATTTCTTCGGTATGGTAAAATATCACCAACTCAATGGACATAAGTTTGGGTAAACTCCAAGAGTTGGTAATGGACAAGGAGGCCTGGCGTGCTGAGGTTCATGGGGTCGCAAAGAGTCGGACTCGACTGAGTAGAACTGAACTGAACTGATGGTAAAAGACCAGGGACTCTTCAACCCTCACAAGAAAATATTAACTTAATCCCCACACTCTTTCAAATATCTCTCAAATAAATTGTCAGTGCTCATAAAACACATTTCAAATCCATAAAATAATGAAATGATAAAAAAAAATTGGAGAAAATTATTTGAAGTACACCTGTTTTTCTTTCATCTAATCTAATTTTATTCCTGACTAAACTATAATCAACAGAGAGATGGCACCTGCACCTCTGGTATCATTTGATGGCAAAAATCACTTCTATTGATTTGCTTGAGTATCCATATAAGGCATAATCCTGTGCAACCCCCCGTTACATCTGCTTTTTAAATGGCAACAGTGCAATATACCACATTGTACATATCTATGAGGATTTCAGGAGAATGGTTATCTAAGAAGTGTTGTATTTCTTCTGAGTAATTGGTTTATTTTTAAGAATACTGAATTGTGCAGTTATGTATACTTTCACTTTATCATTTGCTGGTAGAATGCTTTCAGTAAAACTTTCGGATTCCCTTAAGCAAGTTCATAAATAAAGATACTGACAAATATATGAAGCACTTTTACCACCATTCTATCCTAACTACCTCCATAGTTTATGCTAAGAACTGCTCACAGTAATTTTCCTGTTGAAAAACTATATGGCCTCACCTTCAACCAAGAGTTTCAGTCAGGCATACCATTTAATTGGAGAAAGAAATGGCAACCCACTCCAGCATTCTTGCCTGGAGAATCCCATGGACAGAGGAGCCTGGTGGGCTACAGTCCATGAGGGTCACAAAGAGTTGGATGTGACTGAGCACACATAATATTTAATTAGACTAACTTGATGTATGTAGTATCACTATCATATGCATATTAATTTTTCTGATTTCTAGAGGATTTTAGATTCTTACAATTGTTTTTCTTTAACTTTCACTTTTAATATTTAGCATTTTGTTATAAAGCAAAGGTAGTTTTCTTTTTTTTCTGCCTTGATCCTAGATTTTAAAGAACAAACAATACCCACTAGTTTTGAAAATAGTCTTTCTAATTTCAAATAGAAGTCATCTTTCTTTCTGACCACTGTGATTGGTCTAGAAGAAAACATAACAACAACAACAAAAATCTCCAAGAACTTTTAAGAATAATTTTATGATATACTGAGTAGATACAAAATAGCATTTATAAAATTTATATAGGAAATTAAAACATCACAACACAATCTCAATGTTTTATTGTCATGCACAGTGTGAGAACTTCTCTATGGTATTTAAATTGAAATGGAACCATTGGTCATATGGCATGTAGCCTTTTCATCTCAAGGAAAAATCACATTTGGCTTCATTTTGTTCCCAAGGGGGCTTTATCGATTTACACTCCACCCAACTGTATTTGTGTTCAACTTGCTCTGCATCTTTGCCAACCCTTATTTCTGGCAGAGCTTTTCCTCCCTTCATCCCTGAATCTGGTTTGTGTTTTGGTAGTTTATTTTTATTTTTGTTTGTATATTTCTTGTTGTTAATGAATTTATGCATCTTCTCCTGTGGTTATTAGCCATCTGGATATTATTTATTTATGGTTTATTCACCTCTTTCCCTGTTGAACTGTTTGTATTTTTCTTCTTGATTTATAACAATTTATTATAACTTCTGGATACTAATCCTTTGTCAGTTTTAGGTATTTATAAAACTCAGTTCTGTTGGTCTGTTTTACATTCTGTTTATTGTATCTTTAGGTTAAAAATATTTATTTTAATGTACTCAATATAAATTTATTAATGTTTGTGCTTTCTGCATATTTTAAAGAAATACTCCTCTACTTTGGTGTCATAAAAACTTTTTTAACCATGCATTTTTATAAAAGTTTTATGCTTTTTCCTTTCATGTGTGTGTCTTTAAGCCAACTAGAATTGATGTTCTGTACAATGAAAGTAGGATCAGTATTAACTTACTATTGCTGTATAATGACTTGCCATACAGCTAATTGCTTAAAGCAATCTTCATTAACCATCTCATAGTTTCTATGTCAAAAGTGCAGATGTAGCACAGCTGAGTTATCTGCTCAGGGTCCCACTAGGTGATTTCAAGATGTTAGTTCAGCTATGCTATCATTTGAAGCTCAGTATCTTTTCCAAACTCACTGGTTATTGGCAAAATTCATTGCCTGCAGGCTGTGTGACTGGGGTTCAAGGTTTTTTTGCTAGTTGTTGGTTAGGAACTGCCCTCAGCACGTCTCTACATCAAGGCAGCGGGAGAGTGTCTGCTACTCTTTCTTGTTTCTTTCAGAAATCACCTGAACAGGCTACGCCCATTCGAGGTAATCTGTCTCAGGATGAGCTCAAAGTCAGTTGACTGGGGACATTTGTTACATATACAAAAGTCCTTTTGGCAGATGGCGTAATACTAATTTGGGACTGATATCCCACTGTATTCACAGGTTCAGCCTACACTTAACAAAAGGAAACTCTACAGAGTTTGTGCACCAAACAGTGCGAATCTTAGAGAGGCATCTTAGAATTCTGCAGTCTAATCTAACTTTTATCCTTTTGGAGAGCCAACTGATCCAGCCTCATTCTTCTCCTTTTATTTCTCGCTAGTCTGCACTGCCAGACCTCTCATAAATCAAGTCTCCATAGTGTCCGGGTATTTTTCGGGATTCTCTATTCAACTGCATGGTGGAATTACTCTTCACTACACCATCTGAATTACTACAGCTTTATAATAATTCTTGATATCAGGTCAGAAAGTCACCTAAACTTATCTTATTCAGAATGGTCTTAGCTATTTTAGAGCCTTTTATTTTCTATTGAATCTTAGATTTAACTAAAACTCCAAAATATTTTCCTTAGGATTTGGAAAGAATTGATACCTTTAACAATCTATGAATACCATATTTGAGTCATTTTAAATTGATTTAGAGGTTTTTAAAATATATTTCAATAAATTTATAAATGTTTCATAAATATTGTGAATATTTGTTGGATTTTCTCCTATCTACTTTGTATTTTGATAGTCTTGTGAATATTATCTTTAAATTATATCTGCAAACTACCTTTTTATGAGCATAAAGAACTCCAATAAATCTTTGTATATTTCTATTTTGTCTTCTACCTTGCTAAGGACTCAAAAATAATTCTAAAAATTTAACTATAGCTTCTTTAGGATTATTTACATAGACAATATTAGAGTGTATTAGTATGTAACAGCATACTCTTGTTTCTTCCTTCATTTTGTGGTATTTTATTTGGCAATGGCACCCCACTCCAGTACTCTTGCCTGGAGAATCCCATGGATGGAGGAGCCTGGTAGGCTGCAGTCCATGGGGTCGTGAAGAGTCAGACATGACTGAGTGACTTCACTTTCACTTTTCACTTTCATGCATTGGAGAAGGAAATGGCAACCCACTCCAGTGTTCTTGCCTGGAGAATCCCAGGGACGGGGGTGCCTGGTGGGCTGCCGTCTATGGGGTCGCACAGAGTCGGACACGACTGAAGCGACTTAGCAGTAGCAGCTAGCACTTTAGTAAATTGTTGAGTAGGAGTGGTGATAGTGGGAATCCTTGTGTTGTTGTTGAATTAAAATCATAGACTTTCAATATTTTATCATCATTAATGATTTCTGATGTTGTTTTTACAGACATATGCGATACTCCAGACGTCACATGTTGTTATTCAGAACTATCCTTCACTGAGTACATGCTCAGTCATGTCCAGCTCTTTGTGACCCCATGGACTGCAGCCTGCCACGCTCCTCTGTCCATGGGATTTTCCAGGCAAGAATACTGCAGTGGGTTGCCATTTCCTCCTCCAGGGGATCTTCCTGACCCAGGGATCGAACCCAGGTCTACTGTGTTTCCCACATGGGCGGGTGGATTCTTTACTACTGAGCCACCTGGATGTCAGAAGAGGGACTTGGTGCTGAAGAAAGTATCTTTCTCAGATTATCCCCAACTCCTAAAGAATCAAAGAAGGCTACATTTCCCAGACTCGTCTGTGAATAGATTCCCAGATAACTTTCACCATGAGAGGCACTGAAAGATGAAAGAAAAATAAAACTCGATAGCTATGAACATGGGATTTTTTTAAAACAAGATTTTGGGTATTCTCTTGTGAAGTAATCATTTCATTGCTGATAGAAGCTTGGATTACTGATGACAATTTTTCTATCATTTCAACACAACCAGATTGCTTTTATAAATGGCCTTGCTGATGTTTGATCCCCAGGTTTTAAAGTGTTGTGTAAGCTTCTAACAGTCTGTACTAAATGTCATTTCAATTTAAATACCTAGAGTGACTTCAGTTTCCAAACGAATCCTTACCAAATCAACATTCATTACCTTCAGTGATTCTAAAGAAAGAATCTCAGATAGGAGAATCTGGAATTGATTTTCTAATCTAGTTAGATTTGAAAACACTAATGATCTCATTACTAGTATACGTAAAGATATTAGTATGTGGTCCAAAAAAAAAAAAAAATAGACTTACAAATTTACATCGTTACTATTTGAATGTGGTCATAAAAACAGGACTTGGATGACCATATCATAGTTGCACTAAAACATAATTATGGAAATGAGTATAAAGACTATGAACATAGGATGGCTAAGTCATATTGTAATGAAGAGCTTAGAGGAAAGTGTACATACAGGTTGTGAATTTTCAGGTAAAGGTATAGTAACTAACAACCAGAGAACTCCTATGACTGCCCTCAAATAATGTTTTCCACATAGATTTAGACCCGTTTTACTAATAATCAGAAGAAAAAAAAAAAAAAAACTGATCCTCTGGGTTACTGAATTGCAAGGTAGGGTGAATTCACAGTTTTATCAGATGTCTATCATTAATGTAAAGACATTGATTAGAGAACAGTTCCCTGAGAACTGAAATAGTGATACTTGTTTATATTCTTAATAATGCAACCACCTTGCTGTCCAAGATTCCACCGAGCCTATCTGGCCATAATAAGCCTACTTTCTGCCACTGCCTTCACTTTCTGAAGACCCTATATTGATCCCACTTGAGTGAGGTGGCTTGTAAGCTGATTCCTCTCAGGATCCATCCAAGCCACTTACTCTCCATACTTATAGATCTATAATTAGCAACCCAGGGAGACAAATTAAAGTCTATCCCAGCAGAAGGTACATGAACACCAGACAAATTGAAAACTTCTTCCAATATATATTGGCAGAAACATTTGGAGTATTTGAAAGGATGGACTCAAAGATATTAGATCAAGGAGGAAGAATATAATTTTGGATTTGTCCCAATTTACTAGTGTTGAGTATACTTTCTAGAGATTCTCAATTTAACGTATGAGCTTGAGCACAGAACAGTACTAACAGTGTGCCTGGTTGCTTAATAAAATGCCAGCAACATAGGAAAGTAATCTGAGATACCAGACCTTCTTTGGTATGATGTAGAAGACTTCTAATGACTCAGACATGCATTGGTATTGGGAGAGTGCATAAGTAAGTTTTTGCCAGCATTTTCCAGGCAATTTCCTGAGAAGACACACTCTGCTTATAAGATGTAGGAAGCAGAAAACATAGATATGTGAGATTTTATGATTCTGACCCTTCTGGTATTCCTGAAAGTCAATTTCTAATCTTTGTTCTGGCTTGCAAAGATTTGATAAACCTCCACTTCCCTAACATAAACTTCTTCCCATACCAATTGTCTAGGGTAGCTTCTGCTTTCTTTACCTAATTTGGATGATTTCCTTTCAAGATTCATCCTCATTTTAGACCACAGACATCACAGTCCTATCAGATGGTTAGCATTCAGATATTTGAGTATCTGGCCATGCTTTCTACCTGAGTAAAAGACAGTCTCAGTAGTACTGAAAAATGATTTCAAAACTACTAACCACAGAATTTCATTAAGGCACTAAAATCTCTGGATCCAGACATCCCTGCACCACAGTGGCACCCCTGTCCTTGCTCATTTGGTTATATGTGCCCATGCAATCTCATTTCTCCCTGAGTTATTTTGAGTCAGGTTACTATCACTTGCAAACAAAAGCTCCAGTAAAAGCAAATACACATACACCTAGACACATGAGCAAGACTTCTGGCAAGAAGCTATGTAGTTCAATAAGCATAGGAGTAAGGCTGAAAATAAATGAATTTTTAACATGTTCTATAAATAATTGATACTTACCCTTTACTCTAAAATCTGTCAAAAATGAGAAATACTGCTATTAGAAAAAATATTCTCATGATATAAAAGGTAGAAAAATTCCATAAGACATCATGATGTTGATGACTCGTCAGTATGGAAATCTCAGAATTTTTATGGGTTTCTGCTAAGGACATGTATACATAGAACTGTTATATTACAAATGTATATATAAATTTACATAAATTAGTATATTTTCACAGTATATATATAAATGTTTATATTAATATCATTTATATATAAACATTATATTTACAAACAGCATTATATTTGCATATATTTATAAATTCTATTATATATTATGCTTTTAGTCAATCCCTGAGCCATACTTTAGAGATCAACTATCAGGTTCAGTAATTGATATATTATCATAAATGTGTTAAATGTACTGATCGTAAAATACACATATTTGACAAATCATTTGATGTTACAAAATTTTCTGGGAGATTAACAAGAAAAAATTCATACATAATAGACTATTCTGATTTTTTCAGGCATGAGTCCATATACTTTAGTACTAATGCAAAGTCACTGTTTCAGTTATACTGTCTTGTTACCAAAGGTAGGTCTAGAAGTATAAAGTTACAAAGCTTTGTTATGCCAAGTGATTCTTATTTTACACTATCCAGTCGCCTTTAAGATCTGTATTCATTATCCAAAGGAGAAAGCAAATCACATCAGCATTCCTAATGACTAAAAGTGTGCTTTTAATAGAACTTTAAGGAGAAAGCAGCAGCAGCCATTTGCTCTGTATTTTTTCCTTTATTAAATGAAACAAACTTGCCAGTGTGAGTTTGAAATAAGTGTAACAAACTTGCCAGTACAAAATCTGATCTTATTTTGAAACTTACTAATCTTTTAGGAACATATACACTTACATAATTTATCATTAATTATGCATTATATGGACAATAGCTATCTCTGCCCAGTTTATTACCTTTGCACTTCAATTTCCTGCCCAGGGGATAATGAGCAGAGACTGAATTTCAATAGTGAAATTCAAATCTATATTCAAATACAAAAGTTGAAAGCAATTAATTCAGAGTCTTTAACAGTCTCTTTAATTTCGAATCAGTCTGTGCTACTAAAAGTAGATCACCTTATCTAGATGCCACAGAAGACCGAATTAGTCTTTCAGGCCAGTAATGCATTCTCTTTAAAATTACAGCCACATCTATTCAATGTTCTTCCAGTGACCTGAAAAGTAAATATATTTCCAAATGACTTAATTTACATTCCATAAATTTGGCAAATTTGTTATCTCTTCACTGCATTATAAAAGGTCCCCTTTCACTCAGCTCTTGGCTATCTTGCCCTCTTTATCAGGATCACTCTCATCAAATTTTATGCTTTATGTTCCTGGAATAAGGCTTACAGTTGTTACAATAAAACTTGCTGCTTTGACTTTTTCTTGCTCTTTTCTCATTACCCAATCAAATATTTGTCAGCTATTTACTCCCTCTTCTGTGACAAATTGTTATGCATGCATTCACACAGACACACACACAGAATACAGTAAATCTTCAACAGATATTGACTATATGTGATAAAAGGGATAATTAAATGACTATATGTGTGAGATGGACTTTCATTTATAAATGTTCACATATATTATCTTCCATTAAATACACACTATGTGCAAATATATATATTAAGTACATGGGGAATATATAAATGAGTAAGAAAATATGACACTACCCTTGAAAGAGTTGGAAACTCAAACTGGTACAGCTTTTAAATAACTGTAACATGAGACAATATGGAGTAACTTCCACAAAGCAGGTACATGTTGTGTCCATAGATATGTAATAGAAAGAACTATTAATTCAACTGAGGAAACAGGAGCAATATCATGAGGGAAACATTTAATCTAAATCACAAAGGAATAAAACTTTAATGGGTATATAAAGAAAGAAAGGGCTCTGGATAGCTTTTCTGTTTGTTTTGTTCTGCATTGTAACCATAAATTCAGAGGCATGCAAGAACATAGGATGGTGTGAGAAGGCTTTCCTGGCTGGAATTCAAATGCACAAAAAAGATGGATGTATTAGTTAGCACGATTGTTTCCAAGAGTTAAAAACAAATTGGGGCTAGTTTACAAAATAAAATTGGGATAAGACTAGGATAAATTTATCCTAAGAAAATAGAACTACCTCACAATTCAATGGATCTGCCATGTGAAAGAGAGATTATAACCAGGATGTGGAAAACCATCATGATGCTTTTTAAATCTTCCACTTTTTCTTCTCTTTAGATATCTGATTATTCTATTTTTCTCCCTTCTTCCTCAACATTATGGAAGATCTAATATGATTATACCATAATTCCCAAGTTTCCTGTTACAGTTCTTGCCATAAGCAGAAAAAAACGGCATGTCACTGGTATCCAGGACAAATATTCTAGAAGATTCTGATAATCCTCCCATCATGGGTCAATTATCCACTGATCTTATTTATGAAGTGCAGTACATACACAGTCACCCTTCCTCCACAGGATGAAGCCTTTTATTTTACACATATTAATAACTGGCAATAGAGATGTCTACTGAGGTTCAGGAACTACTACAAATTAATCAGTTAAATAACTGAGTCATCAGTACTATCAGGATATTGACAGTCTGATAATCAGACTTGGGGGACTATTTTTAACCATCATACTGTATGTTACTGCTTCACACACTTGGCCATTGCTTATCTGAGCAACGACTGTTGAAAAAGTGATTGCTGGTATAGCTAGAGCAAGTTCATACCCCTACTCTCTTTATTAATATATATATATATTTAAAATTGCAATTGTTAGCCATTTTATGTCCACTAGTAAGAGTCACAGAAGTTATACAGTGTAGTTTAAGGTTGTAGTTTTCACTGTTTCTTCCAGGACATTACAAAAAACTTGAATGAAATAAATAGAAAATTCAGACTATTTCAGCCTATTACAAAAAAAAAAATCAATTTATTCCACAGAGTAGTTAGTGAGATGTTTCACTATATAAAGAGGTTTACATAGTATATAAAAATAATTTTAATTTCAGAAATAGGGCTAGAGACTCTATATATTAATTACTACTCCAGGTGGTTAAGAGTAGAAAAGAAATTACAGTACCCTTGTGGAATTACAAAATGCATCTTCTCTTTATAGAAACCTAGGCTTAGTTAGATTTCCGCATGCTCAAGAATGAAAAACAGAATAAATGCGGGGCCCAGAAAACTTCTGCATTATAAAAGACAAACAACAAAGGATACAAGAGGGTATAGAAAGACAAAACTTTTCAAGCAAACTATTACAGCAAACATAGGGGAAAGTGGTTCAAAACATTTGTTTTGTAGCTTTAATAAAACAGGAAAAAATATAGATCCTACTTCAAATTATATATGCCTACACATTTCCATTTATATCTGTTTGCATTTAAAGAGGTGTGATGTCTCTTTATAGTTGGCATTTTCTTTATGAGTAAAAAGCCAGATTTGCCAAGAAAAAAGTATGGGTGGGCGGAATACTCTCCATTCAGGTCTCACTTATGATAAATTCTGCCTCCTCTCATCTATGGTACTGACTGTCTCTACTAGCTTTGGGTTTTAGTATTATTTACTAAAGTTTCACTTCAGCTTTTACAACTAATTGAGTAATTGAAAAATTGCAATCTAGACATTAAGAATCCCTGCGTATGCTGTATTTTACAATTTCAAAGTTGATAAAAACTTACATGATGTCAAAGACCAAGGTGTAAATATGGGTATAGGAGGCAGAATTCAGTGGAGGTAAAGTTCATGAAAGTGAAAAAAAAGTCAAAGATATGAAGCATAAACGTTAGAAGAATCAACTTCATAGATAGTGAAGCCCCCTAAATCATTTTACACTCATAGGCATGAACCATTGATAAATAGTAGATAACTACTAGATAACATTGCAAGAAGGTACAGTTATAATCAGGTGACATGGCTGCAAAGAAAGACAGTTTACATGTGAATGAATATGTAATGAGCTCTAATAAGAGAACCTGAGAATACGCATTTTCAGAGTGATAATGGCATCTAAAATGGGAAAGTGAGTACCATTCACTTAAGGGAGCTTCTTCAAAGAAACGGCTTTCCTTAACAGTAGAGTTAAGAGAACAAGTTAGTTGCTTCAATGAAAAAATCATCTGTACTGATGCTGGACAGAGCCTCAGAAAGACTGGACAGAAGAGTTTGACATGGTGAATATATTTCTTAATAATCAGTGAATACCAACTCTGCATCAAAAAACCAGAATATGGCAAATTACACTGAGTTCCAAGCATTGGTTTCAACGGTAAACCCTAAGAGAGCGCCTGTGCTCATGAAGTTTAGTATAAGTCACACATACACCTAAACTTTTGCTTACTTAGCATAAAATAAGATGCATTTGTTATCTGTAATATCTACTTATGATAGCATTTTGAAAGGACTGTGTTAATCTCAGTGATACATCTACAGATAATCTCAGTGATCTACATCCTTAGTTAACTTCTTCCCCCACCAAAATCGGACCTAACAAGTGTTTAAATCAGTTTAACTAAGACAATACACATAAACACCATGTAAACACCAACAGTATTAAAGAATCATCAATAATAGATATTAAAAGTCTAAATTCATGACCTCTTGGTGAATTCCAACTTTTTCTTTAAAAAAGTGCTTCAATAAGTAATTGCAAAAAAGAATATGGCCTCACATCTCTGGATTATACTTTCCCTATTACCACCCTATATAGGCACTATCTCCCAAAGGATGGTAAAATAATTATGCTCTCCTCAGAGGTGCTACAGTACAAGGCATTATGCTGAAAACTGAATATAGTAAATACCAGAAAAGCCTCTCATGACCAGCTGTGGGAATATGAGCGGTTCACTTTGTCTGTTTTGCAAGTCAGATGTTGAACTCTGTATCGTCCTTGGAGACACACCTCTGAAGAGGGCTATAAGTTTTTGTTTGTTCATTTGTTTTTGCTTTTAATATACTGGGTGTTTAGGAAAAGAGTACTATAGTTGGCATAAAAGAAAACTTGGAATTTTGGCAGTGTTTTTTCCTCAACAATTACTATTTTACCACCATGAAAAACCACCTTTAACCTCTCAGGCTGAATGAAGTAAGCATTACAAAAATCAGCTCTCCGCAGATCATTTCTTTACCATCCCATTCTCCTCCCCTTTATTTTTTACCACCACGTGTTTGTAAGAAATTTGTGTGGTTGCTTGTTTCGTACAAGTCTCAGCCTATCAATAACCAATGATACGGCTGGAATGGACCTAGTGGTTTATGATTGCAAGATACCTTCAGCAATAATCATCAGGAAACTTAGGAAATGGCTTATTATATACATGTTCTAAAAATTATATGGCACACCATAGTCCACACAGCAGGCTGGCTGGAGGAAAGTATGAGTGCAGTTTTGGGGTTGTGCTTTTAACAGGATTAAAAGTGGAGGCCTAAGGTTTCTGGAGCTCACTCTTTATTGTTGAATTTAAAACTTATGAGTGGGCAATTAAAAGCCCAGGAAAAGAAAAAAACAAAAACCAACTAAAACCAAGCTGCCCAGATAGTCAAAATAATCAGTTACTAAAATCACCCAAGATTTAAAACAAAGGAGCCTGGGGTAGGAGATCTAGCTCTTTCACGTGACTGGTGCTCTGTTTAATCTAGATAATTGTCACTGACATGCATACTTGGCAATCAAAGCTTAAATCAGGCATTTTCATTAAAAAACAAAAAAAGACATTGCTACAGAAAGAATTTTTAGTTTTTATTTCATTTAGATGAGCATTTGTTGAAGACAAGCATGATTAGGAATGGTGGATGGGATGGAAAATGGGGGCAGGGGAAAGAACCTGAGCCCAGACCTGGATGTGAAGATATGCTCATCAACCACATCATATATGTTAGGACTACAGGTAGACAAGTCTGACTATAGGCGAATAGCATAAATTTTTTTTCCTTGAAAAAAATTGGTACTGAGTGGGACAGTATTGTTTCCTATGCCCAAATTATCTCAGTGAGCTCATTGACATTTTTGGAGTAATGTTTCTTATTATTAACCAATGCATTCATTAATAATTTCTTGATACTTCTATGTTACAGGGAAATATAAGTTCCAGAGGGTGGAAACTAATGCTTAGCACATTGATTTGCAAAACATTCAGTAAAAATTCTGCACACCAAACAGAATATGTCTGGATTTGAGCGACTGTAGAGCTTACTTGCAACACTGGCAATGCCCATTTTTGGAAAATAAGAATCCTAACAACTTGTGTGTAATTGTACTTGTCAGCAGCACCTATAACTTGAATGTAAGTTTTGAAGGACGGCATTTATAATGTCAGAGGAAAATTAGCAGCTGCTCAAACAGGGATGGTAGAATTTTAATATAACATCTGCAAAACAGCTTTATATATCTAGAATCAGCTTTTTCTCATGCCAGAGAGTTTTCAGACAGTTTCATTGATAAACTTCTCACTCCATATGTCTCATGCAGTGTTTCATATTCTCTATAGTAACAGCTATTTTAACCGGTATGGCTAGACTCAACAACCTTTATGTCACTGAGGTTTATCCATCTCCTTTACATCCTGGCGGCTGCGACGGACCGCGCAGAAGCGTGGCCGAGAGGAGCTACCCAACACCCAAGATCAGGGTTGGCGGCCTAGAGGAGCTACCCCACGCCCAAGGAGCAGTGGCTGTGCCGGTGCAGGAGGGCTAAGAGCAGCTACTCCACGTTCAAGGTCAGGAGGGGCGGTGGTGAGGGGATACTCCTTGTTCAAGGTAAGGAGCAGCGGCTGCGCTTTGCTGGAGCAGCCGTGAAGAGATACCCCACGTCCAAGGTGAGAGAAACCCAAGTAACATGGTAGGTGTTGCGAGAGGGCATCAGAGGGCAGACACACTAAAACCATAATCACAGAAAACTAGCCAATCTGATCACAGGACCACAGTCTTGTCTAACTCAGTGAAACTAAGGATGCCATGTGGGACCACCCAAGATGGACGGGTCATGGTGGAGAGGTCTGACAGACTGTGGTCCACTGGAGAAGGGAATGGCAAACCACTTCAGTATTCTTGCCTTGAGAACCCCATGAACAGTATGAAAAGGCAAAAAGATAGGACACTGAAAGAAGAACTCCCCAGGTCGGTATGTGCCCAACATGTTACTAGAGATCAATGGAGAAATAACTCCAGAAAGAATGAAGGGATGGAGCCAAAGCAAAAACAACACCCACTTGTGGATGTGATTGGTGATGGAAGCAAGGTTTGATGCTGTAAAGAGCATAGGAACCTGGAAATTAGGTCCACGAATCAAATTAGAAGTGGTCAAACAGGAGATGGCAAGAGTGAATGTTGACATTCTAGGAATCAGTGAACTAAAATGGACTGGAATGGGTGAATTTAACTCAGATGACCATTATGTCTACTACTGTGGCAGGAATCCGTTAGAAGAAATGGAGTAGCTATCATGGTCAACAAAAGAGTCCAAAATGCAGGGGTGACAATATACAGCCTTGACGTACTCCTTTTCCTATTTGGAACCAGTCTGTTGTTCCATGCCCATTTCTAACTATTGCTTCCTGACCTGCATACAGGTTTCTCAAGAGGCAGGTCAGGTAGTCTGGTATTTCCATCTCTTCCAGAATTTTCCACAGTTCATTGTGATCCACACAGTCAAAGGCTTTGGCATAGTCAATAAAGCAGAAATAGATGCTTTTTTGGAGCTCTCTTGCTTTTTTGATGATCCAGCGGATATTGGGAATTTGATCTCTGGTTCCTCTGCCTTTTCTAAAACCAGCTTGAACATCTGGAAATTCACAGTTCACATATTGCTGAAGCCTGGCTTGGAGAATTTTAAGCATTACTTTACTAGCGTGTGAGATGAGTGCAATTGTGCAGTAGTTTGAGCATTCTTTGGCATTGCCTTTCTTTGGGATTGGAATGAAAACTGACCTTTTCCAGTCCTGTGGCCACTACTGAGTTTCCATATTTGCTGGCATATTGAGTGCAGCACTTTCACATCATCATCTTTCAGGATTTGAAATAGCTCGACTGGAATTCCATCACCTCCACTAGCTTTGTTTGTAGTGGTGCTTCCTAAGGCCCACTTGACTTCATATTCCAGGACGTCTGGCTCTTGGTAATAGTTACAAATTTATTAAAATCTGTCCTTGTTAGATAGTTTACAGTTAGTAGCTCATAGTTCAACTTTACTTTGAAAACTTTATCAGAAAAGCTCAGGAAATTGTATGAAAGTAAATTTTAAAAGCTAGAAATATTTTGCAAAAGAAGAGATAAAAATGAATGTGCACTTTAGATTTCTTAACTTGATAACAGAAGTTAGTTAAAACTGTAAATCTTGAAATATGATATTTAGTGATATTTTTAACCCAAGGCAAAAGCAACCTGACATGGAAAAAGTTAAAGAGAAAATCAGATGCAAAGACATTAAATGATTCCACTGCCTTATTCAAAAATGTTAAGAAATAATCATTTGAAAGTAAGATTTGTGTCAACACATGCATATTCTATGATATGTTGATATTCAGAGATCAGGGATTGAAGTCTGGACAGTTTTTCAAGAATATTGCTAGTTGCCTAAACTTTATACTGATTATTTGATAAATATTATGTTTGGCAATTACTTTCTCTGCTTTATGTGGTATCTTCAGCTCCATTTGCTAGCTCCTTGACTCACTCTAAGGCTGGGTCATGTATGAATAAGCTTTAAATATGTAGGCTTTCTTTAGCAAGGCCTTGGCTCACATGCTAAAGTCTGCCTGCCAGTGCAGGTAGACCGAGGTTTAATCCCTAAGTCGGGAGGATCCTCTGGAGAAGGGAATGGCAACCCACTCCAGTATTCTTGCCTGGTAAATCCCATGGACAGAGGATCCTGGTGAGCTATAGTCCATGGAGTCACAAAGATTCGGACACGACTGAGTGACTAAACACGTTTCTTTAGCAAGTCACTGAGTTCCAGTTCATACTGCCCTGGTTATTTACATTTATTATTTAATGCTAAAGTTACTGTCACATTTTCAGTGTTTGCCTAAAGAACTCTTAATGTCAACATGTAAAATGTCACTTTCTGTCAGGATGCACCTGCCACGAGCAATGTAATTCTTAGATATATCACAACCCAATCTATGTATTCTTTTAGGGAAAAAAACAAAAACAGTTATCATCTTGCCAAAGGGTATGAGTATGCAGTACATCAAAGTGTTTGATTAGACAAGGAAAAAGGAATTAAGAAGAAGACAAAGTAAGAGAATCCAGGGATTCCAGTGATTTTTCTTTCTTTAAAGAACATAAAAATAAGTTACTAATAAATACAACTAAAGAGAAAAATACATATTTTCTTTAAATCTTTATTAAATGTATTATATGAAAAAATCAAGTTTTATCCTTGCCATACTTGAGAAAATAATTGCCCATAAAAAAGGAATTAATCACTTTTTTGCCTTTGGATGCTTGCTAGAAATCTATCTTTAGCAGGGAAAAAAATTCAGACTCTAAACTATACTAGGATTATCTCTTCTGAGTAATGTGAGGATCATTGGATATTTATTATAAAAATAAATATTATATCTCTAAATGGATATTTAGGAATGTCTATTCCTTTTTATTCTGAAAGACATACAAGAGTAGACTCTGGAGTCAGCCTACCAAGTACTAGACTCTCACACCACAACTATCCAGTATGAGACAAGTTGTATAAATTCTCATGTACAAACTGGAAGTAATAACAATATCTACTGCAAAGAGATTAAATGAAAAAATACATATCAGTACTTAAGGACTATAATAGTCTCAAGTAAATACTTGGGTAATTATTATTACTTGAATTTAAGGTCCAACTCATAATAAACATTTAATATACAATGGAGGTTTTTTAATTGCTAATGTTGTTGTTGTTGTTAGTTCAGTCATGTCTGACTCACTGCGATGCAATGGACTATAGCCCACCAGGCTCCTCTGTCCATGGAATTTCCCAGGCAAGAATACTGGAGTGGGCTGCCATTTCCTTCTCCAGGGAATTCCTGACCCAGGGATCAAACCTGGGTCTCCTGCATTATAGGCAGATTCTTTACTGTCTGAGTCACCAGGAAGCCCTAATTGCTAATAGTCAACATTTATACTTGAAAACTTGGATTATTTTACCATGATCTCTTTGTTCTAATAGCCATCAATTAGTAACCATTAACTTAATCAGTGATTTCAGTTTTCATATGGCACAAGGACAGTGTACATGTATGTTGCCATTTAATTCAAGCTTCAAGTAGAAAGTTCCCCTTTTAAGAAGCAAATCAATTAGCTGAATAATTATATTCTGTTGTAAAACTCACATGATCACTGTAAAATAGCTGTACTTTTGAAGAATGCAAACACTAAAAAAGTTATATTCTGTTTGAAGTACTTTGTCAACATCTTTTTCCCTCTTAATTTACTGGATAAACTTCACATAATTGGTTGGAAAGCTATAAGACCACAAATCAGCTGACTCTGAGTTGATCAGAAGAGAAATTTTCCTGGATGGACATGATCTAGTTGAGTGAGTCATTTGAAGGGACTGGGCCCCTATATAAAAGAGAAATTCAAAGCAAGACAGGTTGTCCATTACCCTAAGGTTTCTAGAAAATTGCTCTATGAAACTTCTATTATCACCCAAAATCTTGTCTGACTAATCTTTAGCCACAGAGAACACATCTGGCTAGGATCCAGTCTCAAAGCCCCCTGTTATTTTTTCCACATAAGAACATGAAACTGCAGGTACCTAATGACCTTCCAGAAGTCAAAGCACTCGAAGCCTATAGAAAGCCCTTTCTTAGCAGAGAGTGGAGCAGTTCCACTCCACACTATTCTATCATGCTGCAGCTCTTTACAAGAAAAGTGAAACTGTGTTTTATACTCAGAACAAAAATCTGTTTTATACATTGGTCTACATTATTCTGCCACTTCTAGAGTACACTTGAACGATTTTCACCAAGAGTAGGTATGTCTCTCTCTGAATTACTTTAAGTAAAATTAACTTATATGTATGTAGATATATACATGTGTATATAAATATATATATACACACACATGGACTAAAGGCTTGGACACTGTGGCAATGAGTCACACCGACAAAAAGAAGCAAAAAATTCAGATGCTGTATACCCATGGGCCATGGCCTTTCATAAGGTATTGCTTTCTGGCATTTCTATTGTCTTCCTTTCCCAATAGGCAGGACTTGATCAATCACACTTGCACATGTATAGAATAGGCCTCTCTCTCCAGTCTCCCTGACCTCCAGGCTCAGGCACAGTGAAATCTCAAAGAAGAAGAAGACATTTTACACTTTAATGTGAAGTGATTTACCTCCTCACTTATTTTAACACTGTCATTTCATAAAACAATTTTGCCTCAACTTCTACATAATCAAAAGATCATTGCAATATTTCCCCCAAAATAAACATTAGTCTTCTCCAAAGATGAATGTCAGGAGAAATATCAATATAACCTCAGATGCGCAGATGACACCACTCTTATGGCAAAAAGCAAAGAACTAAAGAGCTTCTTAATGAAAGTGACAGAGGAGAGTGAAAAAATAGCTTAAAACTCAATATTCAGAAAATTAAGATCATGGTGTCCAGTCCCATCACTTCATGCAAATAGATGGGGAAACAATGGAAACAGTGACAGACTTTATTTTTTGGACTCCAAAATCACTGCAGATGGTGACTGCAACCATGAAACTAAAAGACGCTTGCTTCTTGGAAGAAAAGCTATGACCAACCTAGACAGCATATTAAAAAGCAGACGTTACTTTACCAACAAATGTCCATCTAATCAAAGCTATGGTTTTTCCAGTGGTCATGTATGGATGTGAGAGACAATAAAGAAAGCTGAGCACCAAAGAATTGATGCTTTTGAACTGTAATGCCGGAGAAGACTCTTGAGAGTTCCTTGCACTGCAAGGAGATCCAACTAGTCCATCATAAAGGAAATCAGTCCTGAATATTCACTGGAAGGACTGATGCTGAAGCTGAAACTCCAGTACTCTGGCCACCTGATGCAAAGAACTGACTCAATGGAAAAGACCCTGATGCTGGGTAAGATTGAGGTGGGAGAAGAAGCGGGTGACAGATGATGAGATGGTTGGATGGCGTCACCAACACGATGGACATGAGTTTGAGTAGGCTCCAGGAGTTGGTGATGGACAAGGAAGCCTGGCGTGCTGCAGTTCATGGGACCGCAAAGAGTCAGACACAATTGAGTGACTTAACTAAACTGAAAGATGAATTAGAAAACCGCTGCAGTCAATTTAAAATAATTTTTACCCATTTCTACTATTCCAGATTGCAAATATTGAGATGTAACCTCACCAACAGCATTCATTGAAAGTTTGATATATCTGAAGAGATATTTGAGCTCAAAAAATTGAGAGTAAGTATTGTAAAAAAAAAGTTCTTAATTACAATGCACCATAGTTTCATCATAACTCTCAGAGATAAAGCAAATCTCCATTTATAGAACACAGGTATATGTCTGTCTCTCATTTGGATTACTGAAGTAAAGACTCTCTGTGTGGGTAATTATATTTAACGAGCTCAAATGGATTTGATATATAGCATCAGCTAACACCCAAAAGATTAGGAGAGGTTAGTGCTGATAGTTAAGAGTGGCTAAACTAGCTTGGACTGTGTAATTACAATTATGATTTCTTAGTTGCCTCATTTCACCAATTGATTCATCCCTCTGTCTTAAAACTATTATTTCCCTTAGCATGATTCCCTGTTCCTGTAAAGAGCATTTCTTTGACCTCTCATCCTCAGAGCAGCAAATTGCCCTGCAGTTACAAAACGAAGTTTCTCTAGAATGAGGCAGGGAACTTTAATGTATATAAGCTGAAGGCCAAGGACCAGATTAAATTGGAGAATGCATATTCAGACTAAAGTCATGTAAATGTAAACTCCTCAGCCACCCGCTCAGTCACTAAGTTGTGCTTGATCCTTTTGTGACCCCAGGGACTGTAGCCCGCCAGGCTCCTCTGTTAATGGGATTCCCCCAGGCAAGAATACTGGAGTGGGTTGCCATTTCCTACACCAGAGGCTCTTCCGGAGCTAGAGATCGAACCTGTGTCTCCCGCATTACAGGTAGAAGTTGTCAACGCACAAGGTTTAGGAGTCAAATAGTATCAAGAAGATTATACTGAAAATTGCCCATTCTCAAATGCAATTTTCCCCACCCCTCCATTCCTCTCCTCAGAAACCACCAACTTTTACTCAGATTCTTATTTTAATTAGCACTTTATTTTAAAATATTTGTATTGCTAATTAAAATGATCAAAAGCATATTTTTTTTATTTATTTCACGCTATGATGGATGAGGATTAAGTAACCTGATAACAAGCCCGGCTGTCCTTCTCTATCTTCTCAAAGTATTATGTCACTATTTTCCATTAAAACTTACAAGAACATTTATGGCAATATGTCTTTGTGTGTTCACAGCCAAGACAAGTAGAATACTATCACTACATTTCTCTTCTTTGAATGGCAGTACTTCATCTTTTCTTGTGATTCTAATTGTCCTTTTTGGCAATATATTGTACTCACAAATTCCATTATATCAGGCTTTTCATTATTCTTAGAAGAGATATTTTTAATAGGTTGTGTTTGTTTCCATGACTTAAAAAACAAAAGAAATACACAAATAAAAAGACACAGAAGGGAAAGGCTTCCTGTCTTTCAGTCATCTATCTGTTTATGTTCTATAACAACCCATCTGTTCCATGCACACATATCAGTTGTCCTTGTTTAGTTCCAAAGTCCTATCCAAATCTTGTGACCCGATGTACTGCAGCCCTCCAGGCTCCTCAGTCCATGGGATTTCCTAGATAAGAATACTAGAATGGATTGCCATTTCCTCCTCCAGGGGATCTTCTTGACCCAGGGATCGAATCTGTGTCTTATGCATTACAGGCAGATTCTTTACCACTGAGTTACAAGGGAAGTCCACACATATCAGTAAAAAATGTTTATACTGCTGCATAATCTTATAGAGTCAGCCATATATACAAAAAGCCAATATATATACTTATTGATTCCTTTTGTATAATCGCAGGAAATCACATATATTTTCTGAACCTTATTTTTTAACTTTATATTATTTTTATTTATATCAGTTCAGTTCAGTCTCTCAGTCATGTCCGACTCTTTGCAACCTCATGGACTGCAGCACACCAGGCTTCCCTGTCCATTACCAACTCCAAAACGTGTTGAAACTCAGGTCCATTGAGTCAATGATGCCATCCAACCATCTCATCCTCTGTCATCCCCTTCTCCTCCTGCCTTCAATCTCTCCCAGCATCAGGGTCTTTTCTTTGCATCAGATGGTCAAAGTTTTGAAGCTTCAGTTTGAGCATCTGTCTTTCCAATGAATATTCAGAACTGATTTCCTTTAGGATTTACTGTTTGGATCTCCTTGCAGTCCAAGGGACTCTCAAGAGTCTTCTCCAACACCACAATTCAAAAGCATCAATTCTTGATGCTCAGCTTTCTTTATAGTCCAAATCTCATATCTATACATGACTACTGTAAAAAAAAAAAAAAAAGTTTTGGCTATATGGACTTTGTAGGCAGAGTAATCTCTCTGCTTTTTAATATGCTATCTAGGTTTGTCATAACTTTTCCCCCAATGAGCAAGCATCTTTTAATTTCATGGCTGTAGTCACCATCTGAAGTGATTTTGGAGTCAAAGAAAAGAAAGTCTGTCACTGTTGCCATTGTTTCCCCATCTATTTGCATGAAGTGATGAGACTGGATGCCATGATCTTAATGTTATGAATGTTAAGTTTCAAGTCAGCTTTTTCAGTCTCTTCTTTAACTTTCATTAAGAGTCTCTTTAGTTCCTCTCCACTTTCTGCCATAAGGGTGTTGTCATCTTCATATCTGAGATCATTGATATTTCTCCCAGCAATCTTGATTCTAACTTGCACTTCATCCAGCTTGGCATTCCACATGATGTGCTCTGCATGTAAAAAATAAGCACGGTGACAATATGCAGCCTTGACATACTCCTTTCCCAATTTGGAACCAGTCTGTTGTTCCATGTCCAGTTCTAACCGTTGCTCCTTGACCTGCATAGAGTTCTCAGGAGGCAAGTCAGGCGGTCTGGTATTACCAAGTCTTTAAGAATGTTTTGAAGTTTGCTGTGATCCACACAGTCAAAGGCTTTAGGATAGTCAATGAAGCAGAAGCTTTTCTGGAATTCTCTTGCTTTTTCTATGATCCAGCAGATATTGGCAATTTGATCTCTGGTTACTCTGTTTTTTCTAAATCCAGCTTGAACATCTGGAAGTTCTTGCTTCACATACTGTTGAAGCCTCACTTGGAGAATTTTCAGCATTATTTTGCTAGCATGTGAGATGACTGCAATTGTGCAGTACTTTGAATAATTTGACATTTCCTTTCTTTAGGATTGGAATGAAAACTGACCTTTTCCAGTCCTGTGACCACTGCTGAGTTTTCCAAATTTGCTGGCATATTGAGTGCAGCACTTTCACAGCATCATCTTTTATGATTTGAAAGAGCTCAATGGGAATTCCATCACCTCCACTAGCTTTGTTCACTGATGCTTCCTAAGGACCCTTGACTTCACACTCCAGGATGTCTGGCTCTAGGTGAGTGATCACACCATTGTGGTTATCTGGGTCATTAAGATCTTTTTTGAATACTTTTTGTATATCTTAAGACATATTTTGCCTATCTTTCTGTGTATTCTTGCCACTTTTTCTTAAAATCTTCTGTTTCTGTTGGGTCCATAACATTTCTGCCCTTTATGTGCCCATCTTTACATGAAATGTTCCTTCAGTATCTCTAATTTTCTTGAAGAGATCTCTAGTCTTTCCCATTCTACTGTTTTCCTCTATTTTTTTGCACTGTTAACTTAGGGAAGCTTTCTTTTTTTTTTTTTTTTTCATTTATTTGTATTAGTTGGAGACTAATTACTTTACAATATTGTAGTGGGTTTTGTCATACATTGACATGAATCAGTCATGGATTTACATGTGTTCCCCATCCCGATCCCCCCTCCCACCTCCCTCTCTACCCAATCCCTCTGGGTCTTCTTAGGGAAGCTTTCTTATCTCTCCTTGCTCTTCTTCGGAACTCTGCATTCAGATGGATATATCTTTCCCTTTCTCCTTTGCCTCCCTTCTTCTCTCAGATATTGGTAAGGCCTCCTCAGACAACCATTTTGCCATTTTGCATTTCTTTTTCTTGGGTATGGTTTTGATCACCACCTCCTGTACAATGTTATGAACCTCTGTCTACAGTTTTTCAGGCACCCTATCAGATCTAATCTCTTGAATCTATTTGTTACTTCCACTGTATAATCATAAGAGATATGTTTTAGGTCATACCTGAATGGTCAAGTGGTATTCCCTACTTTCTTCTGTTTAAGTCTGAATTTGACAATAATTAGACTTAATGGCACCCCACTCCAATACTCTTGCCTGGAAAATCCCATGGATGGAGGAGCCTGGTAGGCTGCAGTCATGGGGTCACTGAGTCGGACATGACTGAGTAACTTCACTTTCACTTTTCACTTTCATGCATTGGAGAAGGAAATGGCAACCTACTCCAGTGTTCTTGCCTGGAAAATCCCAGGGACGGGGGAGCCTGGTGGGCTGCTGTCTATGGGGTCGCACAGAGTCAGACTCGACTGAAGCAACTTAGCAGCAGCAGCAGACTTAATTCAAGATCTGAGCCACTGTCAGCTTCTGGTCTTATTTTGCTGACTGTATAGAGCTTCAACTGCATCTTCAACTGCAAAGAATATAATCTAGGTTTGTCATAGCTTTTCTTCCAAGAAGCAAGTGTCTTTTTATTTCATGGCTGCAATCACCATCTGCAGTGATTTTGGAGCCCAAAAAATAAAGTCTGTCACTGTTTCAACTGTTTCCCCATCTATTTGCCATGAAGTGATGGGACTGGATGACATGATGTTAGTTTTATTGAACTTTATTTACATACAGAAAAATCAACATTTTTTTTTCATTTGTTTCTGGTGTTTCTACCATTATAATCAATATACAGAATAGCTCCATTTTTCGGCTTCTTTCTAGTTCTACCACCCTTGGAAACTACTAATCCTGTTGTGTTTCCCAATTAAGTTGCCTTTTTGAAAATGCCAAATAAACGAACTCATATAAATTTTAGCATCTTAAGTCTGATTTTTTAAATTTACTTTTATGTATTTGAGATTCATCCATATTTTTGATGGTATCACATTTTATTCTTTTTATCTGAGTTGTAGTCCATTGTAAGGATGGACCACAGTATGATTCTGCATTCACAAGATATAGCTTGACTTTTCTGTATTGTGATTATAAATAAACATTTGCTCACTTAAAAATGCTTTACAGTATGGATAAAGATCATAGCCAAGCAAGAGAACACAATTTATATTAAATATTTGCTGGGAAGTGAAGTAGAATAACAAACACTGAAGATGTTCCTCAAAAAAATGGGATTAGGTATTAGGTAGAAACATGACTAATTTAAGTATGGTAGCCAAAGAGAATGTCAAGTGTGTGAGTACAGAAGGATATTTGAATATAAAATATGTGGTAATGAGAATGTTCTGTTATGATGGCTTCGGTTTTCTCAGTGATACCAGAAGAAAGGTATATCCCGGGTGGATGGGTGGGTGGGTGTCTGTGTCTGTATGTGTGTGTATCACTCCCACAAAGGAAACAAGAGGAATAGATGGTTTCACTTGTGAAGTCAACTGAATAAAATATTTGAGGAAGTAGGAATAGCAATATTATACACAATATTTCAGAAAATAGGAGTGTAGTCTTTTCAACTCATGATTCTCCAGGCAAGAATACTGGAGTGGGTTGCCATTTTCTTCTCCAATATAAAGTTAGTATAGTCCTATTACAAAACTTGGCAAAAATATAAAAAGTATATTATAGTCATTATAGAACACAAACAAGAAAAATACCAAGATACAAGCAAATCAAAATCAGAAATATTAAAAGAGATCTATTATCATGATACAGTAATATGTATGCCAAAAGTGCAAAATTAGTATAATATCTTAAAAATCTATCAATATTATATCACAAAGAATAAAGGAGAGAAAACCTATATGATCATTTCAATAGATGCAGATATTATGGCTGGAATACAATCAATATGCATTTGTAATGAAAATTATCAGCAAACTGATAAAGAGCATTTATAGAAAATCAACAGTTAGCTTCATATATAAAGGTTAAATATTGAATGCTTCTCATAAAGTTGAGGGAAAAGACAAGAATGCCTCCTCTTGTCACTTGCATCCAATATCATCCTGGAGATACTAGCCATTGTAATTAAAAACAGAAAAGAAATGAAAGTTATTAAAATTTGAAAGAAAGAAGTAAAATTATCTCTATTGGCACTTAGCAATGTTTTATTGATACATTAAAATATATGGAATATAAAAAGTGCCCAAGCCTATTATTTGAAATAAGAAAGGCTGCAGAATACAAGAATGCTACACAAAATTCAATTCTATTCATAGATACTGGCAACAAAAATTTCAACATAAAAATTTAAAGCATTGCTTGATTGAATTCTAGTTAATTATATGTGTGCTAAAATATTTAATGGGAAGTATATTGATGTATTTAATTTGCTTTGAAAGTCACCAAAATGATTGCTCAGTGGATGGATAAAAGGATAGTTTTTAACAAATAAAGAATAACATAATATTAATGGTAGAATCTTAGTTGGGGATATATAAATGAATATTCACTCTAAATTCACTCAAATTTCTATATACTTGAAATTCTTAATAAAATTTTGGAAAAACATCACCATTGCCATCTTCTCTATAAATTCCTTTTTGGTCAGATTCTCCAAAAAACCAATGATTTTATTTTTCCCATGATAGCTTGGCCTATCTTAGACACGTGTATGAATGAAATCATACAAAATGTTTTTCATTGTGTCTTGCTTCCATTACTCAATATGCTGACTTTCCTTGGTGAGTAACATTCCACTTTATGATTATATCATAGTAGAATTATCTATTATCTAATTGATGGCCATTTGCATTGTTCCAATTTCTGATTATTATAATTAAAATTCTTTCATGGTAATTAGTCTCCAGGGTTTCTATTATGCAGGCAGTATGGAGGATGACTGGACTATGTGGTTATTAAAACTCTTTTCCATTGGAAAACTTGGTTAATGGCTATCTAGGGAAAGAGTCAAGAGAAAATAATCAGTGCTACAGTTTCAGTCCTACTTCTGTGACACAAATGTCCCACAATCCATTAATATCTATCTAATTGGTATACACTGTCTAATTAGAAATGATTAAGGAAATAAACAGGCTCAAAGGCTCATAGGTGTCAGACTTTAACAAATTCTTATAACATAGTTGCTTAAAGTAAATGTGAAAAAACAATGCCTTGTGTATTCCTAATCACATGAACTTAACATTATAAATATATCTCAAATAATCATAACCTTGTCTATATGAAATAGGAATGCAATCCACATAGAACATAAAAGTAGACTCCTGGGTATTATAACTGAAAGAGTTGGTTAGAAACACTAATCTTTACTTTAATCTATCAATTTCAAGCAGTTCTATTATTTGAATAGAAGTAGTGACAAGCAAAAAAAAGAAAAGGCCACATCATGAGTTTGAAAAAATATAGCTAGGTAGAACCACTACAACCAAATTAAAATGAAGTCCTTATTGATAGATACTCTGTTGATGAATCTCTGAAATTATAATGACTGGGTTTTTTAAGCACAGTAGCAAAATGAGTAACATTTGGAAGCACAATATAAACTTGCCCCCATAAAAGATTTATTTTTTAAAAAAGAATTGCACAAAGAGACAGAATATAATCTGTATGAACCTTAGAAATATAAAACTAAGTAGAGAACAGATTCTTCCAAAGGTTACACATAGTGTGGTAATATATTTTATAATTTTGCAAACTGAGAGCAAAGAAGGAATTTTTAAGTAATTCATACAGAAAAAAAAGAGTCTAAATAAAAATGGAATGCAGAGTATTTGGAGGGCTTTTTTTTTTTTTTTTAATTTGTGCTTACCCAAGAGTAGAAATACAGGACAACATTACAGTTTGGGATCACTAAATAGACCAATGTGGTGATATAGTATTGAGAAAAAAAAAGCATGACCTAAATTCTAAGAGCAAGTAGTTTTTACTTTAGAGGGTTGGAGAGAGAAAAGGTACAAGATCTTCAAAGAAGAGGAAAACTACATTATTCAGTGAGTCACCAAAGGACTTGAGTCTCATCTCATTCATAGCTGGAGGGATGGCCAGTCCTGATCAACCATCATGATACTCATCACACAAATCAAAATATCCAATTTTCAAACCAATTATGAGTAGAATACAGGATAAATCCAGAATGATTTATAAACTGATCTGGATGACTACTAAAGTGTCCTCATTTCATAAGTTGGCACAATCTTCAGAATGACTGTTGCAACAAGGAGCTTTTCATGTGTTCCTCAGTTCAGTCACTCAGTTGTGTCCGACTCTGCGACCTCATCAACTGCAGCACGCCAGGCCTCCCTGTCCATCACCAACTCCTGGAGTTCACCCAAACTCATGTCCATTGAGTAGGTGATGCCATCCAGCCATCTCATTCTCTGTCATCCCCTTCTCCACCTGCCTTCAATCTTTCCCAGCATCAGGAACTTTTCAAATGAGTCAGTTATTCACATCAGGTGGCCAAAGTTTTAGAGTTTCAGCCTCAGCATCAGTCCTTCCAACGAGCATCCAAAACTGATCTCTTTTGGATGGACTGGTTGAATCTCCTTGCAGTCCAAGGGACTTTCAAGAGTCTTATCCAACATCACAGTTCAAAAGCATCAATTCTTCAGGGCTCAGCTTTCTTTATAGTCTAACTCTCACATCCATAAATGACTAAGAGAAAAACCACAGCTTTGACTAGATGGAACTTTGTTGGCAAAGTAATGTCTCTGCTTTTTAATATGCTGTCTAGGATGGTCATAACTTTCCTTCCAAGGAGTAAGCGTCTTTTAATTTCATGGCTGCAGTCACCACCTGCAGTGATTTTGGAGTTCCCCAAAAAATAGTCTCTCACTGTTTCCCCATCTATTTGCCATGAAGTGATGGGAACGGATGCCATGATCTTGGTTTCCTGAAATTTGAGCTGTAAGCCAACTTTTTCACTCTCCTCTTTCACTTTCATCAAGAGGCTCTTTAGTTCTTCACTTTCTGCCATAAGGGTGGTGTCATCTGCATATCTGAGGTTATTGATATTTCTCCCGGCAATCTTGATTCCAGCTTGTGCTTCTTCCAGCCCAGTGTTTCTCATGATGTACTCTGCATATAAGTTAAACAAGTAGAGTGACAATATACAGACTTGATGTACTCCTTGCCCTATTTGGAACCAGTCAGTTGTTCCATGTCCAGTTCTAACTGTTGCTTCCTACCCTGCATAAAGATTTCTCAAGAGGCAGGTCAGGTGGTCTGGTATTCCCATCTCTTGAAGAATTTTCCACAGTTTATTGTGATCCACACAGTCAAAGGCTTTGGCATAGTCAATAAAGCAGAAATAGATGTTTTTCTGGAACTCTCTTGCTTTTTTGATGATCTAGCGAATGATGGCAATTTCATCTCTGGTTCCTCTGCCTTTTCTAAATCCAGATTGAACATCTGGAAGTTCATGGTTCATGTATTGCTGAAGCCTTCCTTGGAGAATTTTGAGCATTACTTTGCTAGCATGTGAGATGAGTGTAACCGTGCAGCAGTTCGAGCATTCTTTGGCATTGCCTTCGATATTGAAATGAAAACTGATCTTTGCAGTCCTGTGGCCACTGCAGAGTTTTCCAAACTTGCTGGCATATTGAGTGCAGTACTTTCACAGCATCATCTTTTAGGATTTGAAAGAGCTCAAAGGGAATCCCATTGCCTCCACTAGCTTTGTTCGTAGTGATGCTTCCTAAGGCCCACTTGACTTCACATTCCAGGATGTCTGGCTCTAGGTGAGTGATCACACCATTGTGATTATCTGGGTCATGAAGATCTTTTTTTTACAGCTCTTCTGTGTATTCTTGCCACCTCTTCTTGATATCTTCTGCTTCTCTTAGGTCCATACCATTTCTGTCCTTTATTGAGCCCATCTTTGCATGAAATGTTCCTAGTTACTGTAAAATAATGCATAGAGGTTGATAGCTTTTCTACAGAACCTCATGCTATCCCTTGGGGTGACCCAGCCTTGAGTAGCTGGAGGCAAATTATTGATAGGGAAGTTCAGTTCAGTTCAATCACTCAGTTGTGTCCAACTCTTTGTCACCCCGTGGACTGCAGAGCACCAGGCCTCCCTGTCCATCACTTCCGTAGTTACTCAAACTCATGTCCATCAAGTCAGTGATGCCATTCAGCCATCTCATCCTCTGTCATACCCTTCTCCTTCTGCCTTCATTCTTTCCCAGCATCAGGGTCTTTTCAAATTAGTCAGTTCTTCCCATCAGGTGACCAAAGTATTGGAGTTTCGACTTCAGCATCAGTCCTTCCAATGATCACTAAGGACTGATGTCCTTTAGGACAGACTGGTTGGATCTCCCTGCTGTGCAAGGGACTCTCAAGAGTCTTCTCCAACACCACAATTCAAAAGCATCAATTCTTCTGTGCTCAGCTTTAACTCTCACATCCATAAATGACTAAGGGGAAAACCATAGCTTTGACTAGATCGACCTTTGTTGGCAAAGTAATGTCTCTGCTTTTTAATATGCTATCTAGGTTGGTCATATTTTTTCTTCAAGAAGCGAGCGTCTTTTAACTTCATGGCTGCAGTCACCATCTGCAGTGATTTTGGAACCCAAAAAATAAAGTCTCTCACTGTTGCTACTGTTTTCCCACCTATTTGCCGTGAATGATGGGACCAGATGCCATGATCTTGGTTTTCTGAATATTGAGTTTTAAGCCAACTTTTTCACTCTCCTCTTTCACTTTCATCAAGATGCTCTTTAGTTCATCTTTGCTTTCTACCATAAGGGTGGTGTCATCTGCATATCTGAGGTTACTGAAATTTCTCCCTGCAATCTTGATTCCAGCTTGTGCTTCATCCAGCTCAGCTTTTCTCATGATGTACTCAGTGAAAATATATAATTAGACAGATATCATTGTCAAGTTATACCATTCATTTAGGTGAATGAGTTCATGAATATTAGCATATTACTATCAGTAACTAATAACAAATTTCTACCTAAATAAAAGTTGAGTGCATGAGCACATGAGAATGTATCATGAACCAAGAATTATAAATCATCCAATTATGTACACTTGAATTTAGAAATAATTTAAAAGAATAAAATTCTTTCATAGCAATTAAATCTCCTGAACAATTAGAGATCATATAACCACACATTACTCTGTTGAGTAGTGGTGGTTCAGTTGGTAAGTTGTGTCCAACTCTTGCAACCCCATTATCTGTAGCCTGACAGGCTCCTCTTTCCATGGGATTCTCCAGGCAAGGATACTGGAGTGGGCTGCCATTTCCTTTGTTGAACAGAAGGGGGAAAAACTCAAGCCAGAATTTGAAAAAATGATTTTTCATACTCAAGTTTTACAAAGAGTTCACAGTTCTAAAAGAACCAAACAGTGCTATATTTAGCAGGAGATATTTTACTTTAAATGTCAAAGCCTACTCAACATATAATAAGCCCTCAAACACAATTACCTATTAATACTAAGAAACCATCTGTTATAACGGTAGGTAAAAGACCAATGCCTAAAAAGAAAAGTGAGAAGTATGAGTAAGTAAACCACAGTGCAGATCTTCCTTGATTTACAATGGGGTTAAGTCCCAATAAATTTATTGTAAGTTGAAAATACCTAAGTCAAAAATGCATTATAACACCTAACCTACCAAACATCACAGCTTAAGCTAGTCTATCTTAAACATGCTCAGAACACTTACATTAGCATACAGTTGGGCAAAATCATCAAACACAAAGTTTTTACAATAAAATGTGGAATATATCCCATGTAAGTTATTAAATACTGTACTGAAAGTGAAAATGAAGCTGAAACTCCAATACTTTGGCCACCTGATGCAAAGAGCTGACTCGTTTGAAAAGACTCTGATGCTGGGAAAGATTGAGGGCAGGAGGAGAAGGGGACGACAGAGGATGAGATGGTTGGATGGCATCACTGACTCAGTGGACATGGGTTTGGGTAGACTCCGGCAGTTGGTGATGAACAGGGAGGCCTGGCATTCTGCTGTTCATGGGGTCACAAAGAGTCGGACACAACTGAGAGACTGAACTGAACTGAAAGTGAAAAACACAATAGTTGTGTTGGTACAGGATGGTTGTAAGTGTGTGTGTGTGTGTGTGTGTGTGTGTGTGCGCACGCGCTCAATCATGCCTGACTCTGTGACCCCATGGCTATATCCCTCCAGGCTCCTCTCTCCATGGAATTTTCCAGGCAAGAATATTGGAGTGGGTTCATTTCCTACTCCAGGGCTGTGTGTCAGTTATTTCTTCTCATGATCACATGGCTGACTGGGAGTTTCAAAACACTGCTGTTGCCCAGTATCACCAGAGTAACATGTCACTTCCACTAGCCCAGTAAAAGATCAAAAATTTGAAGTTACAGTTTGTACTGAATGCGTGCTGCTTTTGTTATTTCCATAAAGTTGAAAATTTGTTAAGTTGAACCATCATAAGTCAAGGACCATCTGTATAAGAAATATGATTAACACATAAGGAAAAAATTGTAACTATGTATGGTGAAGGATGTTAATTAGACTTATGATCATTTCATAATCTATACAGATATCAAATTGTTATATTACATACCTGAAACTAATATAATGTTATATGACAACTGTACCTCCACAAAAAAGAAATGTTAACAAATAAACAAAATGGGAAACATACAATCTCATTCACAGTAACTGTTTTTAAAATATATCAAAAGAATAATACACTTAAATGTTCATGAATCAGATTTGAAAGCTTTAAAAGTCTAAGAATACCCACTGTTGAAGAGAATCTGGGGAAGCCAGCACAAAAGCATACCACTGGTGAGAATGTGAACTAAAGCTTCCTTTCTGGAAGGCAACTTGGGATTATATACCTAAAAATAAAATGTGTGTATCACTGGAAAAAGTCAAAGCCTGCTACCTCAGTAAATTATTTTGATTTGAGGTTGCTATTAATACATGTCAGCCATGCATATTTCCCTCTTTAGATTCACTGGGCATGACTTTATATGCATAGCTCAGATGATAATACTCAATTATTCAGATAAGAATTCAGAAAATAAGCTAAAGTAGAGGTTCCAGCTTATGAGCATGGTGTTTAGCTTACCAAATATCCTATGGGTTGCTAAAAAAAAAAAAAAAAGTGTGAGTAGAGATGGATAAATAGGCAAATATGGTTCAGTAAAAGGCCAAGGGTTCTTTTTATCCTTAGGCCAGTACGATTTAATCATGAATCTGAACTATCTTTGCACGTTAGTAAAGGCAGCCACCAGAGAATGTTAGCTGTGAGATTTCTGGCAGAGGAAAACAGATAAATGAAAATGTGCTATCACTGCTTCTAGCTTAAATGAGCTCTTTCAATTTGGAGGTCATAAAATGATCATTCTATAAGAGCAGTACCCATCATTTTCCTACTTCTTATAACTGAAAGATAAATTGTTAGATGTTTTCTTTGATGGAAGAAGGATCCAAAGTAGAATTAATCTTTTACCAAGCTTCAATCTAGGTGAAATTCAACCAGTTTCGAAAATATAAAGTAAATCAGCTCATTTGAGCCAAAACAAACTCTAACCACAGTAATTCTGACTTTACAATTTGAACTAAAAATAATCAACCATCCACTAGCTTTCAATGCAAGTGTAATGCCTTAATACTGTTTCTAATTCATTTTGCATTTTACAAAAAACAGATTTTTCAAATGGCTGAATTATCCAGATCAGAACTGTCAGTCCTCAGGTAAAATAGGGCCTGTGAAGAGTCAAAGATATGTATCAGAGTTACTAAACTGTATGTAAAGTGACGATAACAAGAAGGTTCCTAGTTACATTTAGGAAAAAAATTAAATATAGAAAATATTAACAAGTTCACCTTTTAAAGGACATATAGGGAAGAATGGCTGCCTCTTCAACAATAATTAGAACTCTTAGACTAAGCTTTGAATTGAGACAGACTGACAAGGTTCGATCTGGGAAGAACAAAACAAACAAAATACCAAAAACAAACCAAAAAACACTTAACTATGTGCCATTTGATTGTCTTTCCCTTCTGGTCAATTTAAAACAAAAACCAGACTCAGCAAGATCTATCAGTATTCATATGATTACCTATTGTTGCCCTCATCATAAAGAGATTAGGAGGAAAAGCAAACTATACCACCACTGGATGACAGCTTCCACCCTGGCACTCTAAGATGGATTCTTCATGTCACCGTCTTCACATCCTTCAAAAGTCAGCACACGCGTCACTGTCCCCAGAAGGCTTCACCTGAGCCCATGGGCCTGTGTAAGCACCTTTCCTACATGTGATTGTGATTAGCACTGATTGTTCCACCTTGCTCTAAAATCATCAACGTATGTCACTCTGGTTTGAAACTGGGATCTATGTGGAATATTTCTCTACTTGAGAATGTCACAGCACATAGTGTCCAGTACCTTTTTGGAACATAAAGAATTATGTATGGTAATGGATGTTAACTAGATTTCTTGTGGTGATCACTTCATAATATGTACAAATACTGAATCATTATGGTGTACATTTGAAACTATTATACATCTATACCTCAAAAAATAAACACTGCATAAAAAGGAAAAAAAAGAAACAAATTTCTGAATTTATGTAGTAGAGGATGAGGTGGTTGTACATATTTCATACAATTTCCTTTGTGAAATCAGAAACATAAATTTATAGTTGCAATTACAATAATAGCTTCAAAACATGGAAAACTTATGCCTCCTCTACAATTCTTAATTTTCTCATCTGTAAAATGTGATAATTCATGAGATTCTAGTTAGGAAGGACTGAGTTCCTTATAGAATTGTGTAAACTTTAAATAAGCATTTAAATATTATTACTAAAACCTACGAGGGTAAACCTATCAGATGCAAGTTCAATCCCTGGGTCAGGAAGATCCCCTGGAGGAGAGCAAGGCCACTCACTCCAGTACTCTTGCCTGGGGAATCCCATGGACAAAGGAGCCTGGCAGACTGTAGTCCATGGGGTCACAGAGATTCAGAGACAATTTAAGCGACTTAGCAAGCATGCAGCGTGTGTGAGTGTATAATCTACTTTTGAAACTGGAGCAAGGAGTGCCTTTTCTGTCTGTGTTTTGGCAGTGCAACACTGGAAAAGATGAAGTAAATCACACTTTCTTCAGTGTTCACTTTCTTCAATGTTCTTCAATATTCATTATGAAGCCAAGCTAAAATAAGCCAGTAGACATCATGTAAAACAGAAGTAGGAAAAGATGAAATGGAAAAAAATTACACAATGTCCTCTGTTCCATTCAAATAAGTGGGTTTTCCTGATTCTTCAATAAACAATTTGTTTCCTTAATCTTGATATAGTGCTACAGTTTCATAATTTTAAGATCCATTTTGAACACTGAAAAAGTCTAATCTGCAATACTCCCAAGTGTATCCATCCCCTTCTGTGACCATTATTCACAAATTTTGCAATGACTGACAAAAGCAAGATGTTTCACAATCATTTTGATGTGCCTACCACACAACTACCAAAACTACCAAAAGGGATCTCAAATGTTCTCTGAGTCATAGACAGCCTTTGGAGACAGAACTTTCCCATAAATAAAGATGCTACATCATATAATGATTCATTGTGTTGAATTATGATGGAACCAGAGGTTAGCAGTCATATGAAGTAATCAGTTTATCCATAAATTGCCCTTACTTTAAAATTTAATAATCTTGCTATCTCAAGTAAGATAAAGTTTTTTCAAATAATTTATTACATAAAAATTTTGAGTTTCATTATTTTACAGCTATTTTCTTCCTTTTTATCAAAATAAAATACAAAAACATGGTATAAATTTCTTAACGTTGACGTCTTTTGTCACCAATAATAAAGTTTTCCTCTATAGATCATCAGGAAAAAGTACAATGTACCTTCCAACATCATTTTGCAATGAAATAAAGCTGAACTCAAAATGAGAACTCAAAATCTGCCCTATGTCAAGCATGGAGATTGATCTGCATCCAGAGAACTGGATGAAGCAGACAAGACTCCTGTGGCTGCATATTTGGGAATGAGCCAGAAAGGTTCATTTTCCCATACACGGAGGGAAAAATTCTGATTTGCCAACAATTGGACGGGGTACTCAAAACTACTGGCAAAACTTCCTTGGACCCATAAATCAGGAGTAAACATGAAATCACCCAGAAAATAGATGTTTATAGGAAGCAAGCTGTCCCTGTGGTAGCAGGATCAGGGGACAGGAGAGATGAAAAATGCTGTATTATTTTGATTGGCTGTATCAAAATTTAAGTTAAGTGAATCCAGACAAAAAATCCAGCTAGCCCAGAATATAGCATTGGCTTCTCTCTTGCAGTAAGCTTACAAAATTAAAAAAAAAAAATTAAAAAGCTTTCAAAAGTAATATCCTATCCAAGCTATAAGCAGTGCTTGATGTATCTTCATCTTTTGACCCAGGAGAGAACTCACTCTCTGAAACATTATATTCACTTGATTCCCAGTATAACAACTGGTTGTCCTTTACTACCAGTTGCTAACTTGCTTAGTTTCCTTGGTTGTACTGTTCAAGGATTTAGTCCTTAGACATATTTTCACATTTAGGATCACTCACTCTCCACATTCTATTCCATGCATGTTCAGTCACTCACATTCTACTATCCACTCCTACAAAGTTTTAAGATACTACATCTATGCTGATGAGTTTGAAATTTACATTTTAAGCTGACAGTTCTCACTATATTTCATACCTAACATGTTTAACAAATTAAAGCTTGCTATTTAACATGTCCAAAATCAAATTATTTTTCTCTTCAGCTTCTTCCCTTAGTCTCCTTCATCTAAATAAATGGAAACACCAAATTTCCATTGACTGAAAACAAAAATTTAAACATCATGTTGACTCCTCCCTTTCAGACTGTAAGTACAATTCACAAACAAATCTTGACAATGCACTTTCCAAACATATTAAAGATGTAACAATTTAGTATCATTTTAACCATGGCTACTGCGGTCCAAGACAGCACTAGGTTTAACCTGGATCATAGTTATGCTTCTATGTTTTCCCTACTCTTCATCCTCAAAATAGAGTCACAGTCATGAAGTAAAATTCTTCTCAAAGTTCTCCAACAGTGTGTGATGAAAACACAGTCTTTTTGATGATTTAGCAAAATCTGTGGGACCTAGGACCTTGATTTTTTTCTGATCTCATCTCGCACTTCTTTCTCTTTTGCTCATTTTACTCCAACTACATTAGATTCCCTGCTGTTCTTTTAATACACTGAACTGCTACTGTAATTCCCTCTGCAGGTGATGATTTAATCTCAGATATCCATAGAAGCATCTTCACTTTCTTTAGATCCTTCCTTTAAGTAACACCATATCACAGAGACTTCTGCAGACTACCTTAAATGAACATCCCACTTTCATTCTTCATCCACTCATCCTGCTTAATAGACTCTATTGCTTTTCACCATCCATTGTATTACATGCCAAATATTTTTCCTTTGTCTCCCAACCCATTCCTCCTAAAATGTAATGTCCTTTAGGGCAGGGAAAGTATGTTTGTTGTTATATTCCTTGTGCCTAGAATAACACCTGGCATTTACTAGATCCTCAAAGAAAATTTTAATGAATACCAGATACAAGAAAAAGTCATAAGCTAATTTCAGATGAGTATGCCAAAATGAAAGAATTATATGTACAATCAACACTACATGAGGTTTATGTGCATGTCAGTTTTGTGGATAAACTAATGTACCAGGATCCTGACTGGACTGCCTTTTAAGTGGGAAAAATAATATAAGGATAACCCAAGGTAGCATCCAGTCTGTGATATCAATGAACTAGTATATATTCGTTCTAGAGATATTCCTGTAAATCTTATATAAATGGATAACAATAATATGAATCGTTAACTGGAAGTTTATCATTCTTCAGCAACAACAAAAAAACTATATGAATTTTGGGGCTACAGAAAACAGAAAGATAATGATTTGTATTTTAAATTCTTTCAACCAAAATACACTAATAAATTCCAGACATAGGGAAAATTCCATACATTCTGATTTGCAGTAATGGAGAAGTGAAAAAGCAATTTATAACACATATAGACTTTAGCAGCAAGTATTTGAATGATTGATTTAAATTGTACATGAGTATTTGCTTTGTCAATTAATTAAATCAATAATTGTTGCGAGTTCTGGTTTAAGATGGCTGAGGAGAAGGATGTGTGCTCATCTCCTTCTGCAAGAGCACCAAAATTGCAACTAGCTGTTGAACAACCTTCAACAGGAGGATGTTGGAACCCACAAAAAAAAGATACTCTTCATCCAAAGACAAAGAAGAAGCCACAGTAATAAGGTAGGAGGGGCATAATCATGATAAAATCAAATCCCATCCCCACCTGGTGGGTGACCCACAGACTGGAGAATAATAATACCAAAGAAGTTCTTGCACATTGTGAAGGTTCTGAACCTCACATCAGTCTTCCCAGCCTGGGGATCTGACAAAAGGACTGGAAATCCCAGGGAATCTGGCCTTGAGGGCCAGCAGAATTTGATTATAGGTCTTCCAGAGGAGAGGGAAACAGACTCCAGTCTTGGAGACACAAAAAACGTTTGCATTCACAAAGATCCAGAGGAGAGGAGCAGTGACCCCACAGGAGACTGAACCAAAACTGCCTGCTAGTGTCGGAGGGGCTCCTGTGGAGGTGTGGGTCGGCAGGGGCTCACCACAGGGACGGGGGCACGGATCAAGAAGCTTACACAAGCCTCTTAGCCTTATCCATCAGAGGGCAGACAGAAGAAGCCAGAAGCACTATCTCACAGTGGCTGAAACACAAACCATATTACAGGAAGTTAATCATGATGAAAAAGCAGAAAGTTACGTCCCAGATGAAGAGACAAGATAAAATCCCAGAAAAAAAACTAAATGAAGTAGCAAGAGGCAACCTTCCAGAAAAAGAATTCAGAATAATGATAGTGAAGATGATCCAGGATCTTGGGAAAAGAATGGAGGTAAAGATTGGGAAGATGCAAGAAATGTTTATCAAAGACCCAGAAGAACTGAATAACAAACAAACAGAGATGAATGATACACTAAAAGGAATCAATAGCAAAATAACTGAGGCAGAACAGATAAATGACCTGGAGGACAGACTGATGGAAATCACTGCCACAGAACAGAATACAGAAAAAAGGATGAAAAGAAATGAAGACAACCTAAGAGATCTCTAGGACAATATTAAATGCACCAACATTTTCATTATAGGGGTCCCAGAAAGAGAAGAGAGAGGAAGAACCTGAGAAAATATTTGAAGAAATAATAGCTGAAAAATTCCTGAACATGGGAAAGGAAATGATCAACCAAGTCCAGGAGGCACAGAGAGTCCCAGGAAGGATAAACCCAAGGAGGAACAAAGCAAGACACAGACTAATCAAACAGACAAAAATTAAAAGACAGACTTAAAATATTAAAAGCAACAAGGGAAAAACAACAAATAATATACACAGGAACTCGCATCATGCTATCAGCTAATTTTTTAACAGAAACTCTACAAGCCAAAAGTGAAGCCATGACACATTTAAAGTGATTGAAAGGGAAGACCCTGCAACCAAGAATACTCCACTCAGCAAGATTCCCCTTCAAATGTGATGGAGAAATCAAAAGCTTTCCAGACAAGCAGAAGTTAAGAGAATTGAGCACCACCAAACCCACTTTACAACAAATGCTAAAGGAACTTCTCTAGGCAGGAAACACAAGAGAAGGAAAAGACCTATAGAAAATAAACCCAAAATAATTAAGAAAATGGTCACAGGATCATCAGTTCAGTTCAGTTCAGTCGCTCAGTCGTGTCCGACTCTTTGAGACCCCATGAATCGCAGCACGCCAGGCCTCCCTGTCCATCACCAACTCCCGGATCATACATATAAATAATTACCTTAAATGTAAATGGATTAAATGCACCAACCAAAAGACATAGACTGGCTGGTAGATGAAAACATGTGTATGTATGCATTTCCACTTAAATCGTATCACTCGGCTTCACCCCTTCCCCAAATTGTATGTAATTATATTATATTGTTAAGTTAATCATGTTTCCTTTATGGCTTGAAATTGTAATTATCTTTTATTTTTTGTCTGGCTGTTGATTGTGAAAACTGATAAACATCTTTTACTATTGAGATTATGTAACTATTACTCACTTAATACCATGGTATCATGATTGGTCAACAGAAAAATAGAATTCTGTAACACCAAAACTAGGATCTAACAGAAAAATCTGTGACCACTTTTTAAAATCCAGACGCATATCAGAATTATTGTGACTTTTTAAAAATACAATTTCTCAGGTATTGCTTTTCTTTTCCAGAGTTCCAGATATGTTTCTAATGAGCAGTCATGTTTAAAAACAACTGGACTATATGATGATCTTTTGCTTTGATCTACTTTGTTTCACTTTTTCTATTTCATATTCACTGCTCCCAATTCATTTAGTTATGGTCTTCAATTTCTCCATCTCTGCATTTTTTTTGAAGTTCTTTCTTAAGCCTTTATCAAGTGTAATAGAAAAAACACTTGATAAAGGCTTGAGAAATATATATATAGGGCTTCACTTGTGGCTCAGCTGGTAAAGAATCCACCTGCAATGCGGGAGATCTGGGTCTGATCCCTGGGTTGGGAAGATTCCGTGGAGAAGGGAAAGGCTATCCACTCCTGTATTCTGGCCTGGAGAATTCCATGGACTGTAGAGTCCATGGGGTTGCAAAGGGTCGGACAAGACTGAGTGACTTTCACTTCACTTTGTGTTTGTGTGTGTGTGTGTGTGTATGAAAACTTATGAATTTTTGCCAAACTAAAAAATTATGACATTTTGATTTCACTTGTTTGACTTAGTATGAATAGAATGCGAGATTTCTAATTTTAAAAATAGATATGCAACAAGCAACAAAGGTTTACTGTATAGCACAGGGAACAATAGTTAATATCTTGCATTAACTTATGATGGAAAATAATTTCAAAAATAATATATGTGTATTTGGGTAACTGAATCACCTTGCTGTGCACTTGAAACATTGTAAGTCAACTACACTTCAATAATATATATATATTTAAAATTCCAAAAAAGTATAGAATTATTAATTGAGCCTTACCTATGTGCCCTACACCTAAAAATGGAAAGGCATATACTCCCCCTTAAACCACAGGAAAATGTAAATTAGTGCTTTAAAAGAAGACTGTGAAATCAATTAATGTAATCTACCACATCAACAGGTTAAAGAAGAAAAGCCACAGACCATGTCAATGAAAACCAAAAAGCTGTTTGACAAACTCCACACACACATTCATCACAAAAACTCTCAGTAAACTAGGCATAGGGGAGAAATTTTCAGTTTGTTAAAGACTATCTGCAAATAACTTACAACTAATATAGTTATCAGAAAAACTAAAAGCTTCCCCACTAAAATCAAGGAAAAAAAACAAGGATATTTCCTTTTATCACTATTTTTCAACTTCATAGTGGACATCCTAGCTAATTCAATAAAACAAACAAAAAAGGTATACTGATTGAGAAGAAAGAAAGAAAACTGTCTTTATTCACAGATGACATGTTAATCTATGTTTGAAATCTGAAAGAAAACCATGACAAAGGATTCCTGGAACTGAAAAACAATTATAATAAGGTTGCAGGATATATAGTTAATATACAAAAGTCAATCACTTTTCTATATACCAATAATGAACAAGTGGAATTTGAAATTAAAGGTACAATATGATTTATATTAGTATCCAAAATATACAATATTAAGATAGAATTACAATAAAATATGTGCTTGATCTATATGATGAAAATGATAAAATTCTTGAGGAAAGAAGTCAAATAAAACTTAAATAAATGGAAAGATATTCCATATTCAGGGTTGAAAGTGAAGTGAAGTGAAAGTTAATCACTCAGTTGTGTCCAACTCTTTGATACCCCATGGACTGTAACCCACCAGGCTCCTCTGTCCTTGGAATTCTCCAGGCAAGAATTCTGGAGTGGGTGGCCATTCCCTTCTCCAGGGGATTTTCCCAACCCAGGGCTGGAACCGAAGTCTCCCACATAGCAGGCAGTCTCTTCAGTGTCTGAGGAACATCATATTCAGAGTTAGAAATACTCAATGTTGTCAAGATGTCAGTCATCTCAACCTAATATGTAGATTCAATAAAATCCCAGTTGAAAATCCAGCAAGTTATTTTACTAATGTCAATCAAATGATTCTAGAATTTATAGAAAGAGTCAAAAGACCCAGGATAATCAACATAATATTGAAGGAGAAGAAAAAAATAGAACTAATACTACTTGACTTTAAGACTCACTAGAAAGATACAATAATTAAGACAGTGAGGTACTGGCAAAAGAATAAACAAACAGATCAATAAAGCAAAAGAGACCCCAGAAATAGACCCATGTGAATATAGCAAACTGCTCTCTTTGACAAAGAAGCAAAAGCAGTACAAAAAATCAAATGGTGGTGGAAAAACTGGACATTCACGTGCAAAAAAATTAATCTATAAACAGATTTTACACCCTTCACAAAAATTAACCCAAAATGGAACTTTGACCAAAATGTGAGATTCAAAACTCTAGTATTCTCAGAATATGACACAGGAGAAAATCTAGAACTTGGGTTTGGTGATGACTTTTTAGATACAACAATAAAGACATGGGATTTTCTTGAATTTATATATTAGGTTGGGATGACTGACATCTTGACAACATTGAGTATTTCAAAGACATGATTCATGTAATAAAGAATTGGTTAGCTGGACTTCATTAAAATTAAAAACTTCTGCCCTGTGAAAGCACTGTCAGTAGAGTAAAAAGACAAGTTACAGGGAGGGAGAAAACATTTGCAAAAGACAAATCTTATCAATGCCTGTTATCCAAATATATGAAAAACTAAAACAAAAACTCTTCAGTCTTAACAATAAGAAAACAACCCAATTAAAAAATGTACCAAAGACCTTAAGAGACACTTCACAAAGAAAATATATTAATAGCAAATAATCATATGAAAAGAAATTCCTTGTCACATGTCATCAGGAAAAATGCAAATTAAAGCAAAGAAATACTACTGCACACTTGGAATGATCAAAATCCACCGGCAACACCAAATGCTGGTGAGACTGGGAAGCAACAGAAACTCTTGTTGATTGCTGATGGGAACACAAAGTGGAAGCCACTTTGGAAGGTAGTTTGGCTCTTTCAACAAAACTAAGCATTTCTCTTGCCATACAATCCACTAACTGTGCTCCTTGGTATTTACCCAAAGGAGTTGAAACCTTATGACTACAGAAAAATACATACACAGAAGTTTATAGCAGCTTTATTATTAATCACGAAAACTTGGAAGCAACTACAATATTCTTCAGTACACAAATGGAAAATAAACAGTGGTTCATCCAGACAAAGGAATAGTGTTTAGGACTAAAAAGAAATGAGCTATCAAGCCATGAAAGGATATTAAGAAAATTAAATGCATATTACTAAGTGAAAATAGTCAATCTGGAAAGGCTACATCCTGTATGATTTCAACTACATAATGTTGTAAAAATGGTAAAACTATGCAAGCACTAAAAATATAAGAGATTTCCAATGATTAGGGGTTCAGAAGGGATGTACAAGTGGAGCAGAGTATTTTTTATTTTCATAGAAGAGTGAAACCATTTTGCATGATATACAAATATATATATATGTGTATGTATATATATGTGTATGGAAAAAGAGTGCCATAAGCTATGGTAATTTGAGATTGGAAAATAATGACCAATAATTTGTGGCTGAGTAATAAAAACAGCATTAAATGATATTAACCATGCATGTGTGGAATTGGAATTTAATAGAGAAGACATGATAGATTCACCACCTAAACATGTTTTCTTCTTCCCTGGTTACTTGAATAAGACACTTAGAATATTAATATGGATGTAATTGTTTCAAAGCCTCAGTCATTAGAAACAAATGATAATCTACTTAGGAGTAAAGACAAAAAAATTGCAAGAATCTTTAAAGAGCTTAGACTAGAAATTTTAATTTTTTTATATTCCCAAAGTTTAGTTTACCTAATTGCAATTGATAATTTATCTTTTTATAATATAAAATCATTATGCAATAATCTGACAAAGTCCTGATATATCTTAAAATTTATCCTCAATATTGATCATATCTTTTTCTAAAACAATCTACAACAAAGAATCTACCTGAAATTTTTTTGAGTGAATATATTTTTCTTAAAGAAAAAAAGCAGCTATTTTGGTAAATACTTTAGAGACCATAATATACATAAAATGACAAAAATGTTTAAACAGACTTATGTAGAGTAACATAAAAACAGATTTTGAAAAGCAAAGGCTTTTTTCCTTAAAGTTTTAAAAGCCCTAATGGAACTGTTCCTAGTCACATAAAATGCAAAATATGTATTATTTCTTATTTTAAATACTTATTAAAAGACACAATGTAGGTTTTCTGGTTTGTTGTTTTTTTTGTTCATAAAGTTTTTTCTGAAATATTAGTGAAAAGTGAAAATGGTAGTCACTCAGTCATGCTCAACTCTGTGATCCCATGGACTGTAGCTCGCCAGCCCCTCTGTCCATGGGATTCTCCAGGCAAGAATTCTGGAGTGGGTAGCCATTCCTTTCTCCAAGGGATCTTCCCAACACAAGGATTAAACCTGGATCTCCCGCACCATAGGCAGATTCTTTACCATCTGAACTACAGTGAAGCCCATTAGTAAATATATTAACCATAAAAATGAACTTGTGAGGCATATTTGGTAAGAAAACTAAACTGACAAGTTTCATGTTGGTATGCCTGCACCGTGGCTACAAGTTTACTGAAAGAAATTGAATGTAGGTCAGAATATACACCTTGCCAATCTCCTGCCTCTTATTTACAAAACAACTCTATAACCACTTTCACTTACTCCTTAATTCAGATCACAACTGCATCATTTAAGTGTTCCATACATTGGCAACAGTGGATATTATTTAATCCCAAATGATGGCAACATGCATTCCCAGTAAATTACTTTACACCAAGTTCAACTCACTAATATTTTAGTAGTTCAAGAAGACACCTGCAACAGTACAGGGACAGACTTACAATAGCACCCTGAAAACCAGAAAGCAAGCTGATAAGGACAAGAGTACAACTACTATAAACTAAATGCGATATGCTAAAGAACAACTTCTGTAGTTGATTGATATAGAATGTTATCTGCAATGTTGTTCCATTCACATTTCCACAAGGTTTCACAGAGATTAATGGGATATTGAATACCTGTAATTCTGCCAAAAACAGACTATTCTATAACTCTTACGTGCAAAAATATACATATACTTTAGACCCAGGGAAATTTCTTAGTAACAGAAACTAAATTAGAATAAACAACTACATTTCTTGAATGAGAGGAAAGAATTCTAAGGAATAGGAGAAAACAAAAAGAGTGCAAAGTGAGAAGAATAAAAAAGAGGATATCTCTCACTATAATTTCCATGTTTCAACAAACTTCTGCATCCTTAAAACACAACACCATGACAACATGCCCAAGTAAATAATTTTTAAAAAGTATCATTCCTACCTCTCTTTTGTACTGGTCAAAAGGGAGCATCATCTTGGGATGATTTTCTGTAAGCAATGAATCTTTTATTCTTAATTTTCTCAAATTCATGGAGATAAACCTGTGGATAAACCAGCACACAAAAGTACATTATCCAAGTGGCCCCTTTAATTGAAAATCCCTTAGAGATTTCTATTCTCTAATAAAGAATGTCCAAGTATATTTATATCTTGTCAAGTCACATAATGTGTAGCCAATAAGTTTCCAAGATTGTTATGTTACTACTATGACATTCACAATAATTGAGATTATTTTTACAAAATAGTGATCAACTAACATAAAGAAAATAAAAGGGATACATTAAAACAAACATACTTCTTAAAAAACACATCCGAAAACAGTAATTGTAAACTATAAAAAGGATTTAAAGTTGCTCTTCACATAATGTTAGGAAAGTATATTCTCTAATTCAGTATATAACAATTTTTTTAAAAGTTACTTTGAGTATGTGCTATAATATGCTAGAAAATGTACAAAGGGTGACTAAACAATTCCTTTGTAACAGTGTACATTGTACCATAAACATATATATGAAAATCAAGTACAAATATCAAAGCTTTGCTTTAATATTTAATATTAATATCTGCTTTAATATTTAAAGCAAATAGTATTTACTTTATTATTAGTTTTAATATTTTAATACTATATATATAGTATATATATACTATATTTTAAATACTATATATGTATTAGCATATTTAAAGCAAACATATTATTGGCTTTATTATTAAATAGTATTTAAAGGAAATAATATTAAACTACATTAGGGAGTAGTTTGTGTAGTCAGAAACAAAGAAGTGCAAGTTGTGAGCTACAAGTTCAGGCAAGGTGAAAAGGCAACAAAGTTATTTTCCAGATTCAAGGAAATCTGTAACACTTGAAGATTACTTTTTCACAAGGTGAATAATTTCTGTTGGGTTTTGAAATTTCTCTAACACTTCAGAGGATGTGAGGGTTCATATTCCCTCATGGACATTCTGATTCAGACACCTCACACTTTTTAGCTGTTTCATAGAAATATACATGCAGAGAAAATGCCTAAAGCCCTGTTAGAATATACCCATCTTATTTCAATCTGTAATGTCATCAAAAGGTGAATTTAAATAATGAATTCATTTTAATTGCTTTAGATATTAGACCAACCAGTACTTTGGAGAGTTTTTCTTAAACAACTAATTTATAAGAAATCTCATTTTAAAATTCATGCAAAAGGTAAAATAAATGTCTCTATTGTTTTTCTCCACTCTTTAGTACATTTAAACTAATTAAAAGTATCATTCACTTATAAAATTGTCAAACAATGCATGGGTATATTAGGTAACGCTTACATGTCTTGTTTTACCAGTCCCCAATACATTCTTTTCTGTTTCTCAGAGATAATATTTGAATAACCATCTGGGTCTTTTTCCTATGCAGTTGTACACACATTTATACAATAGCAGTATGGATTTTTTAAATAAAAATGAGATCATATATACTACAGATTATTTCTACAAATTAAAAATTCCCTCATGGAGCAAAAAATCATGAATATGGTTTCACGTTATCACAAGGTAGTTATCACACTACCTCATTCTTTCTTAAAGGGAGCAGAGTATTCTATACTACAGATGTACTAATTTTTTTGGGGGGGGGAGTGGTATAGGGTACTTTTATTGATGGTACACGACAAGGCAGGGCTCCCTAAGGCCCTCCCCTTCCTCATGGCCTTGAGGATGGAAACTGTGGAGGTCGTAGAGATGCTTGTATATGTTGCTTTTTAAAATTCCTCTTAAAATATTACTCTGGATATTCTTAAACAGAAGGAGCTGAGCACATACACAAACATTTCTGCAGTTTGAATGTTTCTACAAGGGTTTCTAGTCCAAGGTATGTGCATTTAAAATTTTAATAGTTATTCATAAATAGACCTTAAAAAAGTTTAGTTTATATTTCTTTCAGAAATGTATGAAAATATATATTACCACTATATTTATTACTAGATATCATCAATCCTTTTTTTAACATGATATGCAATAAATAATATTCATAGATGTGAATTATTTTGCCTTTAACTGATTTTTCAATGAGTTGGAACATTTGTTCCAGATACTTACTGACTTATTCTACTGAAGTAGAAAGACTATCTTGTCACTAATTATGAAACAATTTTCAATGTTCAAATCTAGTATGTGGACACTTTTACCACATTTAAGTTATTTGAACATCTTCAACTTCTAATATAGTATTATCCAGAGGTATAACATTATTTTTTGATACAAAGAGATAGCTAGCTTTTCCAAAAGCATTTAATAGTTTATGTTTTGTCTTCTATTATAATCCCTTCAAAATCTCATTTCTCTTTAGCTTGCTTTGACTCCATCTTAATAATGTACTTACATTTCCTTCTTCGTTGTTTTCTTATTTGTGTCTTATTTTATTAGCCAAGCTATAAGAAAACATTTGTCTAAAATTAAGTAGCACTTGTGGTAAAGAAAGGACAACAGACACTACACAATCTGTTATTTCCAATTCAGTCCCAGTGATAAAATGTCAAGGAGTTTACATGGCCTAAAACTAGAATGTGCATTTATACCCAATTACATAAATTCAAGTTATCTAAACATAAAATATGTTGTCACTATTGGTCTATAGGACAACTCTAAAAATAACTGTTGATATTTTCCAAATAGTCAAAGCTAATATTTGTTACTACAGGTCTTTAAACAACAAATTTGAAAAGGAAATGGGGAAAGCAAGCCAGCAATCAATTCAATATGCTTGTGAATCCCACTGCTGTGCGGAGACATTCATCACTCAGGAGTGAATAAACTCCTCATCCTGCTTCTACCAGGGGGCATTATTGGCCCAACAGTGAACATTAAAGGAAGAGCTGGGCGAATTGCAGCTAGAGAAATAACAAGAGGAAATGAGAGAGAAGGAAAACATTGTTCTAATCATTCTTTGAGTTCTTATAATTATGAAGTTAAATCATTCCTTGAGGGTTATTATCATGATAGCCTTATAATAGAGAGGAAGCTGGCAGATTAGGATAAAATATGTTGTTTCTGGGCTTGTATAAAAAGTAAATTTAGAAAAAAGTAGCAAGAAAATGATTTCTTTTATAAAGAAACATCATTTTGACTTTAGCAATTTAGCAGTTGTTTATTAAGAGAAAATTTAGAACCAGAAGCCCTTTCCAAAGCAGTTTTGAGGAGACGTATAGAAAACAGGAACAAACTTTTTGTTTTGGTCATTGTTAATGGAATTGGACTCTTGATGATGTATTCTCCAGATGTTTATTACTTTTATTGTTATTATAATTCAAATTAAATGCCTTTGGCATTGTTCCTTATATTTAGATTGGCTTAACCCATTTTCAAATCCTACAATCACAGTTCCTAAGACTCAGTAACTGGTTGAAAAAATAAACCAACTTAGTCTTATAAATAAGTTTAAGATCTCAAATCCAAACTGTGTCTGCCAACATCCCTCTCCTTAAATTCATTTGCATTCATACATAAATATTTGCCACATTTATATTTTTTAAATAACATGGTAGTGAAAGTCACATAACACAAAATTACTCCCTTTAAAGTAACTCAGTGGCATTTAGTACATTTATAATGTTGTGTAACTACCACCTTTATCTAGTTTCACAGCATCTCATCATTCCCAAGTAAAATCCACTATCCATCAGGCAAGTTTCTCCCCATTGCCCTCTTCCTCAGGCAACCACAAATCTATATTCTGTCTCTACGGACTCATCTTTTCTGGATATTTTATATAAATGGAGTCATACAAGATAGGATCTTTCAAAAAAGAAAAAAAAAAAGGATAGGATCTTTCGTGTCAAGTTATTTCATCTCAGAGTTTTTTCATCTCATTTTCTGCATTGTAGCATACATCAGTACTTCATCCACTTTTATATCAGAATAACTTCTATTATATATACAAATATATATATACACCATAATTCATTCATCCATTCATCTGTTGATTGACATTTGGGCTGTTTCCACCTATATGTGCCTATTTGAATGTCTGTTAACAAAATTCTTTTTAGTATATACCTAGGAGTGGAATAGTAGGGTTATACGGTAATCCTATATTGAACTTTTTGAGGACTCACCAGTCTCTTTTACATGTAGGCTGAACCCTTCCCAACAGCTATATATAAGGATTCTAATTCCTCCACATTTCCACCAGCATTTGTTGTTTTCCTTTCTTGTTGTTGTTATTGTTGCTGTTCTTTTGTTGTATGTGTGTTTTTAACTATATACCCTAAATTTTAGTGGGTATGAAATGGTACCTCACTGTGAATCTGACTTGGATTTCTCTAATAACTAATAAAGTAGACCATTTTTTCATGTGTTCACTGGCCATTTTTATGTAGTTGAAGAATGTCTATACAACATTTGTATTTCTAGAAAATGAAGTTTTAAAATTTAGTTTCTCTGCTATGATTCTTCTAACATCCATTCTATTTCTTTATTCTAAGAGCAAAAAAAAAAAAAGACTCTGTTTTAGCATCCATTGAAGAGGAAAAGTTAAAATCTACAAAACCTCCTGCTCCTTCTGTCTCTGTAACTCAGCTTGTTCCTTGCAAAGTCTGGATCATGTAGGCCACGTAGTCTCAGAAAGTGGGGACTCACAATACTAGGAACTGGAGTTTATCTCACTCGCCCTTGTCCTGCTCTTTGCAATCGCCCAACCCCTGCAAACCCACTTAATCATGCCTGTCAGCGCATAAAACTCTGTAAGCCTTTGCTCATGGCTCAGAACTTGAGAGTGTTAACTCTTCTGGGCCCACCAGCATAATAAACTGAGCTCTCCAACTCTCCAAGTGTGGGGCTTGGTTTCTCGAGTACTGGTTGCTGCAACATTTCTGGAGGCCCCAGCGAGATTCCAACCATGCCAGCCCCTTCAGTCACCGGACTGGTGGTTCAGCTGGGTCGGAGCTGAGGAGCCCTCGGATGAATGAGGAGGCGTGCCACCTCACAGCATTCCAGGTTCTCTTTCGGACTGGCGTTCTGACTCTGGATGGCTGAGCCCTGACCAGACTCAGTGGCGGGACGGACCAACTCACCAGGAATGGCCACGGGATCAGGTAAGGCCCTGGGGCCAGTCCCCAGTCAGATCCTACCCCAACAGGTAGAAGAGGAGACTGATCACCTCCTTGCTCCCAGGAAGGGAGCATGAGATAGGACCAGGGGACTTGGGAAAAGGGAGGTATTGTGATAACCTCTGAGTAATTGTGTATGCATGATTGTTTATTGAAGGAAGTGAAAGTGAGCTCCACAGTCCTCGGACTATAGAGCCTGAGAGGGTCCAAAACCTGCAACGACCTCGTAAGGCTGAAAGGTGGTGCCAGTTTCTGGGGGATTTGATCCCTCCCTGCAAGTTTGGTCTGGGTTGGGGGTTTATACCGACCTGCCAATACTAAGAGGCATCTTAAATCTCCCTTGGGAGAGTGGCCAGGCAGATAAAAAATAAATGTGAATGAGTGTGTGGCCTGATTCACTAGTGCTTCAGGCTCGATTGCATGGCTTCACAGTCTTCATGACTATGGAGTCCAAGTGGGCCCTAACTTGCGGTTCCATGGTGACCTCATATGGCTCAAGGCGGTGCCTGCCTCTGGGGGACCCAGTCCCTCTCTACAAGACAAATCCGGATCGGGGGTTTATACTGATCTGCCAGTGCTAAGAGGCACCTAAATTCCCCCCCCCCACACACCCCCAGGGACGTGACCAAGCAGGCAGCTGGATGGTCTCCTCTTTTGAGGGGGCACCCACACTTGTTTGTCTTTATGCCATTGACTCAGGGCAGGATACACAGGGAGGGAGAAATTATTGGTTACTGGTTATTCTTCTGTCGACTGACTCCTTGAGCCGATATCTAAGAGATGAGGTTTTCCTCAAAACCCTGCCAGGTAGATTACATTTGTCAACATGGGTGGAAGTTCCTCTAAGCCAACAGTTTTAGATTGCATGATAAAGAACTTTAAGGAGGGCTTTTTAGAAGATTATGGAGTCAAGATAACCCCCAGGAAGCTTCATAACTTCTGTGAGCTTGATTGACCATCCTTTGATGTTGGATGGCTCCCAGAGGGCATTCTCGACATGCCCACTGTCCAAAAAGTGCACCAGGTCGTCACTAGGCCTCCAGGACATCCAAATCAGTTTCCACACATAGACTCCTGGCTTCTAATAGCACAGACCCTGCCCCCATGGGAAAGATTTTGCATGAACGGACAGGGACAGAGTAGGGTATTTGTGGCCCAACCACTCAGAAAAAAGAAAGAAGAGAGAAAAACCTATATTCCAGGGAGATCTGGTGGAAGACCTCTCCTGCCCCTGCCACATATGCCCCTGTCTTCACAAGCCCCAGCACAGCCTGTGCCAGACACATTGCCAGACAGTCCACCTCCCTTCATGTCCCCCACACCAACTCATAAGCAAGACTCCAGCCCTGAGCCAGTAGGGAAGTGGCTCTGCTCAGCCAAACAATCTAACCAGCTGGCCGCAGCCTGTCACATGCCACTGGAAAACCTCAAGGTCCTCAACAAGTGCATGAGGACGGCTCAGTCCAGCCTGATTACTCTATCCTCTATTACCAGCCCCTCAGCACTACTGATCTGCTAAACTGGAAACACCATAACCCTGCATACTCTGATGGCTCACAGGCTATGATTGACCTCCTGGAGTCCATTTTCCACACCCATCAGCCCACATGGGACGACTGCCACCAGCTCCTTATGTCTCTCTTCACCACTGAAGAAAGGTGACGCATCTTGACAGAAGCTCAAAAATGGCTCCGAGGACAGGCCCCCACAGAGGCCTTGGTTGTAGAAGGATGGGCACAAGAAGCGATGCCAGAGACGAGACCTAACTGGGATTTCAATACCAGAGAAGGATAAGAAACCCTGGGTCACTACCGCGATGCCCTTCTACATGGACTTTGCTGCTGCTGCTGCTGCTAAGTCACTTCAGTCGTGTCCGACTCTGTGTGACCCCATAGACAGCAGCCCACTAGGCTCCTCTGTCCCTGGGATTCTCCAGGCAAGAACACTGGAGTGGGTTGCCATTTCCTTCTCCACATGGACTATGAGTGGGAGCCAAAAAGCCCACCAATATGTCCAAGATTACAATGATAATCCAAAAACCGGATGAGACTCCCACCAATTTCTGTGATAGAGTGTGTGAAGTGTCCCAGACATATACCCCATTCAACCCTGAGACACCCAAGAATCAATGGATGATCAAGGCTGCCTTTGTGACTTTGTGTCTGCCCCGTGCAGACATCCAGTGAAACCTCCAAAAGCTGGAAGGCTTCACTGGGATGAATGCCACATAGCTGCTGGAGGTAGCAAATAAAGTCTTTGTGAACCGAGACCATGAAGCCCAACAAGAAACAGATTTAAAAAAATGAAACAGAAAGCAACCCTGCCAGCAGCGGCACTGAGGAGCTCAGATCCAGTGAAACAGACTGCTCCCTCGTGGAAAGGGGACATTGAGAAGAGACCACCTCTAGGACCAGTGTCTACTGCAGAGAGACTGGACACTGGAGGAATGAGTGCCCCCATCACAGAAGGACATCCAAAGGGTCGAAGAAGTTCAGTCGACCCAGTAAAGAAAGATACCAGTGTGAGCTGGCTCTCCAAAACCTTATCAGCCTGACAGGAGCAGAAACAGACCAGGGAAGACCGGGCTCCCTGATCCTGAGCCCCCGGGATCTGACACTCACAATGAAAGCAGAGGGCCAATCAATGGCTTTTATAGTGGATACCGCAGCCGAACACTCCGTGGTAACCACACCTGTGACTCCCCTCACAGGCCGAACAGCAACTATTGGGGCTACAGGGAACATGGCAGGCCGCTCATTTTGCCAGGTCCGTTCACGCCAGCTAGGGGGCCATCTGGTGACTCATGCATTTCTCTACTTACTGGAATGCCCCATTCCCCTGCTGGGTAGAGACTTACTGGCAAATCTGGGGGCACAAACCACCTTTGCCCCCAGAAAACCTGTGAGCCTCACCCTGGGAAGCCAATCGGCTCTGATGATGGTCATGACCATGCCCAGGGAAGATGAATGGCATCTCTATTCCTCAAGGAGGGAATAAATAAATCCCCCCAGACTGCGAAAAGTATTCCCTAATGTCTGGGCAGAAAAGGGGCCCCCAGGTTTGGCCAAAAACCATGTCTCCATTGTAGTGGACCTGAGGCCAGGAGCTAGTCCTATTAGACAGAAACAATATCCAGTACCATGAGAGGTACATCTGGGAATTTGGGGCCACATCCAGTGCCTATGAGATCTTAATCTAATGTCAGTCTCCCTGGAACACTCTGCTCTCACCAGTCAAAAAGCCTGGAGGGAATGACTACCACCCCATTCACTACCTCCACGCCATCAACAGTGCAGTGATCACCATCCATCCAGTGATCCCAAATCCCTACACCCTCCTGAGTCTCTTACCCACTCAGGCAAACTGGTTCATCTGCCTCGATCTCAAGGACGCATTCTTCTGCCTCCAGCTGTCACCAGCCAGCCAGCCCTAGTTTGCCTTTGAGTGCAAAGACCCACACACCGGGAGAAAGACACAGCTGACTTGGACCAGACTGCCACAAGGCTTCAAAAACTCATCTACCCTGTTTGGTGAAGCCCTGGCTGCACACCTTGCTGCGTTTCCTGGAGAAACTTTCAACTGCACCCACTCCAGTACATGGGTGACCTGTTGCCAGCCAGTCCCACCCAAGGGGACTGCTGGAGAGGCACCACAGCCCTGTTGGCCCTCCTCTCCACCACAGGGTACAAGGTGTCGTGGAAAAAGGCTCCTGCAGGCAGGAGGTCGAGTACCTCGGTTTTGTCATCTCAAAAGGGCATCGGGCACTCGGACATGAGAGGAAGCAAGCCATCTGTTCAATACCTTGGTCGAACACCAAGAAAGAAGTCTGTGTGTTCCTCAGGGCTGCTGGAAGCTGCCGGATCTGGATACCTGGGTTTCTGTGAAATTGCCAAGCCTTTGTTTAAAGCCACAGCAGGGTCTGGTAAGGACCCCCTGGAGTGGGGACCTGAATGGGAAAAGGCCTTCAAGGAAATGAAGAGACTCTTGACCAGATGTGACACGGGACTTTAACCTCTTTGTACATGAGAGAAATCACACTGCACTGGGGTCCTCACACAAACAACTGGGCCATGGCAGTGCCCGGTCACATACCTGTCCAAACAACTGGATCCAGTGGCCACAGGATGGCCACCATGCCTCTGGCATTAGCTGCCACTGTGGTTTTGGTCAGAGAAGCAGATAAGCTTACTCTAGGACAAAATATAAATGTAAAGGTTCCCCATGCTGTTACGCTCTGATGAACAGCCGGAGGCATAAGTGGCTGACCAACTCCAGGATGATTCACTATCAAGGACTGCTTTGCAAAAACCCACAGGTCCAAGTTGAGACTGTGCGGAGGCTGAACCCCATCATCTTTTTACCTACAGAAGCGGGAACTCCCGCTTCATAACCTCCGATCATAACTGTGAGGAGGTCATAGATAAAATTTACTCAAGCAGGCCAGACCTGATGGGCATTCCCCTCCAGAACCCAGAACTGGAACTGTTCACTGACAGAAGCAGTTTTATCCAAGATGGGCAGCGCAAAGCAGGCTCTGCCATAACAACAGCTGACAAGATAGTGAAGGCTGAGACCTTGCCTTCACAAGCGTGGTCAGCATAACGGGCTGAGCTATGGGCACTCACCCAGGCGCTAAGGCATGCCAAAGGGAAACGAGTCAACATCCATGTTGGTTCAAGGTATGTCTTTGCTACTTAACATGTTCATGGAGCCATTTATAAAGAAAGGGGACTATTGACAGAAGGGGAAAGGAGATTAAAAACAAAAAATCCTTCAGCTGTTAGAAGCAGTCTGGAAGCCTTCCCAAGTGGCAGTCATCCATTGTAAAGGCCATCAGCGAGGAATTGATCCAATCAGCACAGGAAATCAGCTGGATGACCAGGCAGCCAAGGAGGCGGTGACCCAACAGAGCCCCACAGTGGGTGGGCCTTGAGTCAATCTTTAAGGTTGTCTTGGCGCCAGAGTTGCCTCCATCCCCGAGATATACCAAGGAAGAAGATCAATGGGCTAATAAATGAGGGAGGAATAAAAGAAAAGGAGGGCTGGTGGAAGCTCCCAGACCAAAGACTCTTTGTCCCCAGCAATATAGCAGTCCAGCTGGTAAAACATCACAAGACAGCTCATTTAGGAGAAACTGCGCTGGAGAGCTTACTGAGCTGCCACAGTTTCATTCCCAAGCCCCCAAGCCTGTGTGCCCAGATCAGTGCTAGACGTGTGACTGGTGCACAAAACAACGCCAGCCAGGGGCCAAGACCCAACCCAGGGGTGCAGACAGTTGGGACACTGCCCTCTGAAGATCTAGAAGTGTCCTTTACTGAAGCCAAGCCCTAGAGGGGCTGTAAGTATTTACTTGCGGTAGTCTGCACCTACTCGGGATGGACTGAAGCGTACCCCATGCACACTGAACGGGCACAAGAAGTGACCAAGGCCCTACTAAGAGACACAGGCTGCCTGAGATACGGGTTTCCTCTCTCCATAGGGGCTGACACTGGGCCAGCGTTTGTGTCTGAGATAATCCAAACTTTATTCAGGACACTGGGAATCAAATGGAAGCTTCACACTGCTTACAGGTCACAGAGCTCAGAGAAAGTTGAACGCATGAATCAGACCCTCAAGACTTCACTAGCTAAACTCTGTCAGTAGACCCAGTTATCTTGGGTCAACATGCTACCCCTAGTCTTACTCTGAGTTCGATGCACCCGAAGTCCTCAGGCTATTCTCCCTTTGAGCTCTTACATGGGAGAACACCCCCAGTGACAGGAAAATTCAAGGGAGACCTCCTATAACTAGCTGACCTGGAGATGTCCTGACACCTCCAGGCCCTGGGAAAAGTCTTCCACCATATCGCCCGAGAAACCTTAGAAAGGACACTCATTCCTTTGGGCAGTTGGGTTTATCCCTATCAGCCAGGAGATGAGGTATGGGTTAAAGACTAGAAAAAGGAACCACTTTAGCCAGTTTGGACAGGCCCTCAGGCGGTCGTCCTGGCAACCCCTACTGCTGTTAAAGTTACAGGCGTCATCCCTTGGGTCCACCACACCAGCGTCAAGAAGGCAACAGCTTTCTGTGATGAGGACACTTGGAAAACAGTTTGGGACCCAAAAAACCCCCTACGGTCTGGTTCCAAAAACAATGGCCCTCCCCCACGAAGGATGCTGAGCCCTGCTCTAGTCACTCCAGAAGCTGACTAGTCAACGCACAGCAGAAGCTTGACGATTCTTCAACTTTCCTCCAGCCACCACTCCGGCAGCTGGCTGCTCAATGCACAGCAGAACTTTGAGGATCTGGCTGTCAAAATATCAGTTGGTTTTTACTATCAACCCTGATTTGTATTATTGCTATGCTCTTCGCTATAGGACTAGCTTCAGTCGCACCCCAGGACTGGGATTTGAGTCAGAAGCTGCAGTTAGTTGTTATCTCACCATAGTGGGAAACCTCATTCTTATTAGATGTCTCTTATGATAGATTCTCCCTACTAACAAAATCGCTCACAGTATAGCTGAACCCCCTTCATGATAGGCTCAGTTCATATAGGCATGACAGCCCAAAGATGGGGGGAAAACCTTTTGCTAGTGTTCAGTTATCTGTTATGTGCAGGCTGCTTTGCAGGCTTTGGGTGTCCCTTGCTGTTACCAATGGTGACGTTCCTTATCCATCATGTACCTGTCAACATTACAGCCAACTCTTGGAAAATCGCTTACTTAACCATAATCTAGAACAATGGATAGACAGCCAGTCCTATAGGCCAATCACCTACTGCCTTCATAACCATGCGATGTACATCCAAGAGCCTGGGTGCCAACGATGTTTTCAAGTTATGCCCACCACTGCCGCGACCTTTCCCCACCAGAGGATCTAAACCCCAGGCGGTATCCCGACACCATTACATTGCCATCATGCCCCTGTGCCTCCGTCTACCCCTAAATGCCATGCAGATGTTACAACCCAGAACAGGTGTCTGTCTGCCAAATAAGTGGAAAAACCTACTAGCCAGTGACAATAATGCAGACAAACAAAATCATGGACCAACTCTACCCTAAAAAATCAGGCTCTGCCTACTGGCAGTATGACCCAGGTTACAGGGTTAATTCCCCCTTAAGCCCTCATTGTACCAGGTTCTCAGTGCAACTCATCACCTTCTTAATGACACCAACCCCCAGCTGGCCAGGGATTGCTGGCTTTGCTTATCCTTAGGAGCTCCATGGTACTTAATTATGCTGGTATCATTGAATAATGCAACAGCCATGGGAACTCCTACAGATCACCCTTACAAGGGCCAGTCTTAAGGACAATTGAGTTAACTCAAAAGGCTCCAAAATGCTTTACAAATGATGGAAGAACTGAACTTACAGGCGATTTAACCAGGGACGAATGTATTCAAACACTAAAAGGTGAGTGGCCCACTCATCCTCCCACAAACACAATATGGTGCCACCCCCATCAAGGCCTTTTCTTTCTTTGTGGGACAAATGCTTACTTATGTCTACCAGTCAACTGGATGGTTATCTGCACCTTAGCTTTCCTCACTCCCCAAATGAATATTGTCCCTAACAACCAGACTCTCACTGTACCTCTGGCAGCACACACATGGTCAAAAAGAGCCATCCAATTTATTCCCCTACTATTTGGTCTGGGAATTATGGCTGGGATACATATGGGAATAGGAGGAATTGCTTCATCAACCACCTTCATATACTATCCAAGGACATCACAGACAACATTGAGAGGGTAGTCAAATCTTTAGTGGCCTTACAGGACCAACTAAATTCCCTGGTTGAGGGGATTTTACAGAATAGGAAAGGGCTAGACCTACTGGCAGCTGAAAGGGAAGACTCTGCCTCTTCTTGAACAAAGAATGTTGCTTTTATGTAAACCAATCAGGAGGAGTCAGGGACAAGGCTCAATAGCTAAGGGAACAAATCATAAAAAGGAGAGAGGAACTAGCAAATTCCTGGGGTAACTGGAACAATATCTGGATCTGGGCATTGTGGCTTCTCCCTTTAACTGGTCTTCTCTTAAAGTTCTTCGCAGTGCTCTTGTTTGGTCCTTGTATTCTCAATGCTATTACCCAGTTCATAACCTCTCAAATTGAATCCATAAACTTGTGAATGGTAATAGCTCAATATAGCCCCTAAATCACGGGGAGCTCTGACTATCCTACCAAAACATGGGACGATGCTTTCTACAATGAGTGATAGAATCATCAAGAAGGTGGAGTGAAGAGGAAAAGTTACATTTTTACATACCCTCCTGCTCCTTCTGTCTCTGTAACTCAGCTTGCTCCTTGCAAAGTCTGGATCATGTAGGTCATGTAGTCTCAGAAAGTGGGGACTCACAATACTAGGAACTGGAGTTTATCTCACTCACTCTTGTCTTGCTCTTTGCAATTGCCCAGCCCCTGCAAGCCCACTTAATCATGCCAGTCCATGTATAAAAACTCTGTAACCCTTTGTTGGAGGCTCCGAGTTTGGAGTGTTAACTCCTCTGGGCCTGCCCAGCGTAATAAACCTGAGTTCTCCAAGTGCAGCGCTTGGTTTCTCAAGTACTGGTTTCTGCAGATGCTCTTTCATTTCAATTCAGAAGATGCAGGCAAAATGCCTCAGGAACACATAATCTGGAAGGCTTTTTAGGCCTCACAATGTGAGAAAGCACCCAACTAAGCCTTTAGAGGCTAATCAGGAAATTGTGTGCACTAAAAATGGTTTTACCCTTTATGCTCATGTGGTGAAATGGAGATGTAATTAAAGGTATTTAAGTCATAAGTGAATGGTAACAACAGCTGAGTGACAACTAATGTGGTATAAAATCTAGCAAACAGCCTTTTCTTTTCCCTGAATTTCAGTTGCCCTAAGGCATGTCTCACTTCACAGTCAGAGCAGAATATCTGAAAAACAAATATTGGCTGAAGTCTACCTGCACATGTTCCCAGGAATTTAACACTTATTAGATACATGGGGAAGTTTCTTTTCATCCAGTTCACTCACTCAGTCCTGTCCGACTCTTTGTGACCCCATAGACTGCAGCACACCAGGCTTCCCCTGTCCATCACCAACTCCCGGATCTTGCTCAAATTCATGTCCATCGAGTTGGTGATGCCATCCAATCATCTCATCCTCTGTCATCCCCTTCTCCGCCTGCCTTCAACCTTTCCCAGCATCAGGGTCTTTTCCAATGAGTTGGTTCTTCATATCAGTGACCAAAGTATTGGAGTTTCAGCTTCAGCAATCAGTCCTTCCAATGAATATTTAGGATTGATTTCCTTTAGGATTGACTGATTTGATCTCCTTGAAGTCTAAGGGACTCTCAAGAGTCTTCTCCAACACCGCAGTTCTTTTCATTAGTAAACTAATATCTTCAACATATATTGTGTCATATCACAGATCTAAAATGCCTATCAATGTATCAGGGACAAGTCTTTCTTCATACATCTCTTCCTCCAAAATTGCATGTCTATTATCTAAAAACATTTTGGCTTCCAAGTTGACTTAATCGCTCTGATAATATATGGAACTCTACTCAGTGCTATGTGGCAGCTTGAATAGGAGGGGGTTTGGGGAAGAATGGATACAAGTATATTTATGGCTAAGTCCCTTTGCTGTTCATCTGAAACCACAACATTGTTAATTGGCTATATCCCAATACAAAATAAAAAGCTTAAATTTGGGGGGGAAAAAAGAAACAATCTTATTGGTTTTGAAAATAACTTCTAATTGACTTTTTTATTAAAAAATATAGTTACACTTATTAGTCTGGATAACACAGAAGGTTTTAGAGATTCGGTTCATCCATTTGTTTATTCACCCAAAAATACTTTTAAATGTCTCATAGAGGCTAGACACCATTCTAGGTTTTGGAGATTTAAAATCGATCCAACATAGTCCTGTGCCCTTAGGAAGTTAACAGTTTAGTCAAACAGACAAAACAAGGAAATGGCGAGTTACAGTAGGTTAAATGCTAAGATCATTATAAACCCAAGGTGCTATAAGAGAAGACGAAGAACAAGTATTCCAGGTAGGACTCAAGACAGTTTTCCAGGAAAAGGGGGAACTTGAGCTAAATCTTACAGAACAGGTAAAGAAGAGAAATGTAATAGAAATTCTCTTTGTGAATACAGTGCCCCTGCTACCTGAAGATGTTTGAGATGCTCACTCTCATCGTCTATCACAATGCTCAACCTTTTATTGCATACCCTGTCCTCTGCCTTGAGATTACCATTGATGGCAGCCATAGCACCATGTTTTCACCCAAAGCATACAGGGTGATAAAACTCATGGCCACTGTTGTTTTTTGTTCTCACCAAATTCAAACTTATTAATTGAGGGGAAGCTTTAAGAATACATAGACTGCTACTAAAGTAACTACACATATTGAAAAGAATAGTGCTTTGTCACTGTTAATTTATTACTAATGGTTGAAAAGTTAAGACTAACCGTGTACCATTTAAGTGGAGCTAGTGATAGAGAACCCGCCTGCCAATGCAAGAGACATAAGAGATGTGGGTCCTATCCCTGGGTCTGGAAGATCGTGGGAGAAGGAAATGGCAACCCACTCCAGTATTCTCGCCTAGGGAATCCCGTGGACAGAAACCTGGCAGGTTACAGCCCATGGGATTGCAAAGAGTTGCATGTGACTGAAGCGACGCAGCAGAGCACATGGACCCTTAAAGCAGTTATATATTAAGATAAAATCTGTCATGCAGAGCAACTTCTTGTGGATGAATTCCAAATTTATATAGCAAGTCAGTATTAAAAACTCAATTATTTGCTTCTAATATTAAAACTGTTTGACTGAAACCAAAATTTTTGAGTATAAAGAGCATATTTTTTCCAAGAAATTTAACATCATCATTACTTTTACCCTGAATTTGGTCCCTATTATGCCTGAAATCCTTTGAAGAGATCTTTGAGCTTTCTAAACATTATTTTCTAGGTATTAGTGGACCCTTGTTTAATCAATATGGGTGATACAATAACATACTTTTACTCATCTAGGGAGCATTTCTTTCTCTTCAGAGAACGACAGTAATGTATTTTTCTGCTTAAAAATTCACAATGCTAACACAGACTCACACAAAATAATAAT